>NC_068283.1:43289847-43331169 GCF_025860055.1 Xyrauchen texanus | reverse complement strand
TATTATTTTATTTTATTTTTGTGTTGCTTTTTCGTTTCGTTTAAAGTGCAATTTGAATTTAGAAGTGTCTTTTGTTTAAGTTATTCGTGTCTCAATAAATACATTTTTAAAGAATCAATAAAGCAAAAATATGTTGGGGATTGACCATATAATCTTTATTTATTGATATTTTAAATGCGATTATCATTCAAATGTTTTTTTGTTTTTTTACATATCGATTCATATATATATATATCGATTTTTACATTATCGATTTTACATATCGTTTTTGAGTAGTTTATGGGCAATATAAACATTTCATTTTATTGTAAAAACTTTGCTTTTTGAAAATAGTCAGTTCTCTCAAAAGATGGGATCAACCAAAAATGCAAAAAATTGGCTCCTTGTTGAAAAAGGGTTCCCGACCCCTGCTATAGACGATTTCTATAAGACGTTTTCTTATAGCTAAATATTATATCAATAGACAGTAGACCTATAGTAGTATATGTCAAAACAAAGTTGGATCCTAACATTCATCATCTCAGACCTGCAAATTATAGATAACCGAAACATCAGACTCTTCATTAAACAAGCAAAGCGATTAAGTTAAAAAGGGGCGTCGATTTAATTTTTAAGTCCCCTCTTTTTTTCGGCATTGCTGCACGATTATATATAGACATCTTGCGTGTCTTGCAAGCATACAAATGCACCACTTACTTCGCACAATTCACACAAGCTTGCATTTCTCAGGAATCTTCCTTATCATTGTCACGAACCCCGCTCCTCTGCTTCTCCCCGCTTCGTCGGGCACACACGCACACTCACTCCGCGACCCTCGAGCTTACACGCTCGTTCTGCCCCCTCGAGCTTACACGCTCGTTCCGCTCCCTCGAGCTTACACGCTCGTTCTGCCCCCTCGAGCTTACACGCTCTTTCTGCCCCCTCGAGCTTACACGCTCGTTCTGCTCCCTCGAGCTTGCACTCGTTCTGCCCCTCGAGCTTACACGCTCGTTCTGCCCCCTCGAGCTTACACGCTCGTTCTGCTCCCTCGAGCTTACACGCTCGTTCTGCCCCCTCGAGCTTACACGCTCGTTCTGCTCCCTCGAGCTTACACGCTCGTTCTGCTCCCTCGAGCTTACACGCTCGTTCTGCCCCCTCGAGCTTACACGCTCGTTCTGCCCCCTCGAGCTTACACGCTCGTTCTGCCCCTCGAGCTTACACGCTCGTTCTGCCCCTCGAGCTTACACGCTCGTTCTGCTCCCTCGAGCTTACACGCTCGTTCTGCCCCTCGAGCTTACACGCTCCATCTGCCCCCTCGAGCTTACACGCTCCATCTGCCCCCTCGAGCTTACACGCTCGTTCTGCCCCCTCGAGCTTACACGCTCGTTCTGCCCCCTCGAGCTTACACGCTCGTTCTGCTCCCTCGAGCTTACACGCTCGTTCTGCTCCCTCGAGCTTACACGCTCGTTCTGCCCCCTCGAGCTTACACGCTCAATCTGCCCCCTCGAGCTTACACGCTCGTTCTGCTCCCTCGAGCTTACACGCTCGTTCTGCCCCCTCGAGCTTACACGCTCGTTCTGCCCCCTCGAGCTTACACGCTCGTTCTGCTCCCTCGAGCTTACACGCTCGTTCTGCCCCCTCGAGCTTACACGCTCAATCTGCCCCCTCGAGCTTACACGCTCAATCTGCCCCCTCGAGCTTACACGCTCGTTCTGCTCCCTCGAGCTTACACGCTCGTTCTGCTCCCTCAAGCTTACACGCTCGTTCTGATTCCCCGAGCTCACATGCTCGTAGGCTATCTCCCCCCTCGGGCTCACATGCCCGCTCCCAATCGCCAGAGGATTGAATGCACCTGCACTCGTCTCAAACACCACATTATTGTATACACCCGCACTCATCCCCATCACCTGTTATTCGTTTCACCTGCACCACTCGTTTGTTCCTCTATAAATACCCCAGCACATTCGTCTCACTCTTGTTGGTTATTGTTTAGTTTTCCCCTTCGCTTTGCCAGCACTAGTAATCCCCTAGTTCCCCTGTCTTTTGCTCTCGCTAGTCCCGTCTAGTTGTGTACTGTTTCCCGGCTGCGACCTCCCGCTCTCGTTGACCACTCTCTCCCGGATTTGCCCCTTTGTTCTATTCTGATTCCCCGGCTCCGACCTCACGCTCCCCTTTGACGACTCTTCACTGGATTTGCCCTGTTTTTGTACTGTTGCCTGCTTTGTGGAATAAAGCAGTTTCCTCCGACATTGTGACTGTCTCGTCTTGTGTGTGTGTGCGGGTTACAATCATGGTCCGGTGGCATGCGATTAATTGCGTTCATTTGTTTAACACGTTATTTTTAATTAAATTAATCACACTGAATTAACGCATTAAATCGTCAGTCCTAATTTAGAAGAAAAAAAACTTTACACAAGCTTTTCCTGGTGCGATTTTGTAAATGAAAGCGCCCTGGGCGATAAAACTCAAATATCTAGGAAAAGTCAGGAAAGTTGGCCCTGGAATTTGATCGAGTGGAAAGATGATTTTCTTTTTAAAGCACAAAGGTCAAATGACCGCAAGCTCGACGCTTCTAGTGGGGCTAATAAAGAAAAGCATGATAAGAATAATGGACCCGGATCATGACATACAGTAATTCTATATAGTAAAACAATAAAGGGATGTTCACCCAAAAATAAAAATGATCTCATTATTTTCTCACCCTCACGCCATTCCAGATGTGTACAACTTTCTTTCTTCTGCTGAACAAAAACAAATCTTTCAGCTCTGTAGGTCCATACAATGCAAGTGAATGGTGACCAGAACTCTGAAGGGACAAAAATCACATAAAAGCAACATAAAATCCATGTCTTCAGAAATTATATCATAGGTGTGGGTGTGAAACAGATAAATAATGAAGTCCTTTTTTTCTATAATTCTCCACCTTTGACCCATCCCAACCAGTAGGTGTTTATATGCACAAAGAATGTGAATCGCCAATAAAACTAAACAAATTAAATATACAACACATACAGAGCATCCGGAAAGTATTCCCAGCGCTTCACTTTCTCCACATTTTGTTATGTTACAGCCTTATTCCAAAATGGATTCAATTCATTATTTCAAATTGTTTACAACAATTCTCCCATTAAATATGAGAAGTACAGCAAACTTTTCTTCCAACAGGAACATGTAACAATATCAATAAGTGCAACTCTAACACTGATCATAGTTAAGAAATGTATACAAACATACACAAAGAGGGTTACAGGCACACTTGTCATGAATGTGGATATTTGAACTGATCTGGTCGTCAAAAGGAAACCACAGGAAGGGTCTGTGTCGAGGTAAAGACGAGACGTGAAAGTCCATCAAGTCTACAGCCGCGAACCAATCTTGATGACGGATGCACGTCAGGTGTTTTAGATTTGAAATAAATGATGATAATTCACGGGTCATTGTTATCCCGTCTGCTCTATTAGACCCAATTGATGCAGCAACTGTGGTTCGATATTAACTTTATATGCAGAATTTACATAAACTGCTTTTTTAATTTCCAAAGAAATTCACTGTGACAGATATGAGGTCAAATATGATCTAACAATGATCTTATCAGATCAAATCCACCATGTATGATATAACGGGAGGAATGGGACCCGTCTCCACCACCGCAGCACATGGACTACTGTTTGAGAAATAAGTGAATAAAAATGATGTCATACTGTTTAAATTATGTCTTTGCATTTATTTTGAATGCAGTAAATAATATTTTTCAATCAAAAAATGTTATTAAGTTTTGAATTGGAATATGATCATATTGAAGAATATTATTATTTATTGTATGTGGGTTAATAATTTAAGTAGTAAAGACACATGTTGCATGTCTAGTGGTAGTTTTTATTTTTATATTTCACATTTCTTAGACTTTAGAAGCATGTTAAACATGTGAGGATGTGTATTCATCAACCTGTTACTTGTCTGACATAATCATACAGGCTCACTGAACCAAGTTTAAATCTTGTTTTTCTGATATTTCAGAAAATAACCCACATCATTTATTCACTGTAAACCACAGATACACCATTTATAATAACTTTTATTAATATTAAAATAATTATTAAGTTCTTTAAAGCTTAAAAATGTATTAAAACTGCCTATTTCCACCATTGAAATCTGCTGCTCGAAAGAACCCAGAAGGTTTCCTGCAGTGTGACATAAGAGTAATTTTAGTGCAGGTTCAATACAATTAAAGGGGCTTACACACAATTTAGTGAAGCTAGTGGAAGCACATTTTTGACCCTGTTACACATACTTTTTAAACAGTTCTCTCCATATAAAGTTACATGACAAGTTTTGTGTTGTTGACTTCAATGATTTGGCAAAAAAAAAAAAAACATTCCTCCTGTCTTCATAAATGCAACAGCTGCCTCTGGTCCAGCATGGATGAACTGTTTATATTGGGCACATTAAGAACTGACAGAAACATGGGCACTAACTGAAATAGCCAAAGATTGCAGTCACTATATGATCACATAATCACGAGTTTTATGACCCCCCACCCCCCCACCCCCCTAGAATCTCTAGACTAGAATCGCCTATGGTTGATTGCCTTAACTTGGCAGTGTAAAACAAATCTAGTCAAAAGCATTAATTTCAGTACCACAAGTAATAAACAAGGACAGATTAAACAAAAGAAAACACACACACACACACATGTTGGTCTACCTATCATTATGAGGACTTTCCATAGACATAATGACTTTTATACTGTACAAACTATAGATTCTATCCTCTAAACCTAACACAACCCCTAAACCTAACCCTCACAGAAAACCTTCTGCATTTTTACATTTTCAATAAAACATTGTTTAGTATGATTTTTAAGCCATTTGAACTATGGGGACACTAGAGATGTCCTCATAAATCACATTTATAGCATAATACCCTTGTAATTACTAATTTGTAACTTACAAAATTGTCCTCATAAATCACATAAACACGCACACACACACACACACACACATACACACACATATGCACACACACTCACACACACAACAACAGTTAGTTTCGATCCTTGAATCTGATTGGACGAGAGATGTTCCATGAGTACTGATGTCTCAGAATATCCGCACTCGGACGCTTCACTGTGTGTGTATCACTCCCGTTGTGTTTGTGCCGTTACTAAACTAAAGTGTAAGGGCAGTGCAGATGTGTTAAGAGCTATATGTGTCTCTTTAAATTTTGTTTGTGACATTACATATTTTAGCCAGCAGGTGGCAGCAAAAGACAATTTTTTTGTGTGTGTAATATGAGCAGTTGGTGAAGTGAAGTGAGTCAGCATCAGTCAGTGTTTTCATTCATCAGCACTACATGATCGCTCATATTACTGCTACATTACTACAGCTAGGAAATATCTTTAAACAGCTTTAAACTAACAACTTCAGCATTAAGGCTCACACAACAGACTGATTAATTACACTAACTCAAGGTGCTTACCTCTTACCAGAGTTTCCACATTGGAGAGGACAGACTGTCCAAAATGGCAGAGGAGATTGTGGTTTCTATAGAGAATTACTCTTGCGCACCAGCTACTACTAATAAGGAGAAATACCCCCACTTGCATGGCTATTTTTCAAATTCAAATGAATTTGACAAAAATTACATTATCTTCAGAAAGCTAACTACCAGACTACAGCATCATCAACAGGAGATTGCACATGCTCCATCTCTCTCTCTCTCTCACACACACACACGCACACGCTCACGCACACGCACCCGCACGCGCACGCGCACACCCACACCCACACCCACACACACACACACACACACCCACACCCACCCACACACACACACACACACACACACACACACACACCCACACCCACACACACACACACACACATCCTTGTTTCTCCAAGATCATGTTAGAAACAGCCCAAGCTGTGATACTATTTCTAAAGTAACATTTTGAATTACTAACGAATGCTTGGATGCATAAATTTGTTTGAACCAGCAACGGTATATTCTGATCCGTAGGGTAAGAAAGTATTTCCATGCACAAATGCGTTTTTTTATGACCGTACTCAGTTTTTCCTAATTTTAAAAAATGTACTTATTCATTCAACTGTTGTAAATAAGCAAAATCACACTAACAATAGTGATATATGGCCCTGAATCAGCATTGCTGTGCTCATATCGCATTCTTGCTCATATGATATTGCTTAAAGTGTGTGCGTGTTTGTGTGTGTATGTGTTTGTGTGTGTATGTGTGTGTGTGTGTGTGTGTGTGTGTGTGTATTTATCACTTTGTCCATAAGGATAGTAAAACACGACATTTTTGACGTTGTGGGGACATTTTGTCGGTCCCCATGAGGAAAACAGCTTATAAATCATAATAAATTATGTTTTTGAAAATGTAGAAATGCATAAAGTTTTCTGTGAGGGTTAGGGGATAAAATATATAGTTTGTACACTATAAAAACCATTATGTCTATGGATAGTGTCCATAAAACGTGTGTGTGTGTGTTATAGGCCTATATATTGTCATCGGTACTGAGAAAGATGAAAGAACCCTGATGACAAGTTTATTATATTTTATCTTGTATTATGAGAGGCCTATTATTGATGTCTTATAACTGATGAAGTTTGCTTTGTTTAAATATTTACAATGTGTTCCCTTTGGTTGTCCAGAAGATGGCATCAATGTATTAGCTTTGGTAATAATGCAGACATTTTATAAAGTGCTTTAAACTGTTTATGAAATGTTTAACATACAGTAGTGTAACATTTTTAGGAACACCTGAAAAATGCTGTTAAGTGAGGATTATTCAAAAATAATGACATAAATGGCTTTTATTTATCAACTAACTTCATGCAAAGTGCTGTAAACATGAAAAAGGTTGATCAATATTTGGTGTGCCCACCTTTGCCTTCAAAACTGCACCAATTCTCCCACACTTCCACAATGTTTTTCAACATTGATGGTCGGCCGTTCCAAGCATCATGAATAATTTGACACAGTTCATCAATGGTTTTAGGTTGCCTCAGTTTCTTCTGACACTTAATGTAATCCCAGCCTTACTATGATGTTGAGATCGGAGCTCTGTGAGGGCCAAACCATCTATTGATGGGCCCCTTGTACTACTTCTATTCAATTCTATGTGCAAAGCCGTCCACAAGCTTCTCACAATAACTTGCTGAAATTTTGACCCATTCCTCCAGACAGAACTGGAGTAACTAGCCCCCTTGCTCGCACATGCTTTTTCAGTTCACATACCACATTGTTAGAGCCACCCTGCTGCAAGAGGGCAGGTTTGAACAGTACAAGATGGCATTTCCTGAAGATGCACTGAGCAATACCTTGAAGGCCTATCCAGTGCTCAATGGAAGTAAGCTGAAGACTTAGTCTCATCTACAGCTAAGAAGAGTTCAGAGCCTGTTGTGGTGCTGTGGACCTACTCCAGCTGTTAATGGAGAACAATCGTGACGAAGTCTTTTCAGAGACTGTCACTCTCCTAAAGATCCGCATCACCACACCCATGACCACAGCGGAAGCTGAGAGGTGCTTCTCAACCTAGAAAAAAATGAAGACTTTTCTGAGAAACAACATGACCCAGGAGAGGCTGAGTTCATTGGCCATGCTGTCAATGGAAAAGAGGCTGGTGACTGACGTTAACCAGAAAGTCATTGAAACATATACAGGCCAGAAGGAAAGGAGGGCAAAATGTTCAAGTAGTGCTACTGGCCAGTGTTCAGGCAACATTACAGTTTGTTGTTTTGTTTATTGGTTTGTTGTGTTTGTTAG
Organism: Xyrauchen texanus; assembly: GCF_025860055.1. Classification (NCBI taxonomy): domain Eukaryota; kingdom Metazoa; phylum Chordata; class Actinopteri; order Cypriniformes; family Catostomidae; genus Xyrauchen; species Xyrauchen texanus. Next base: position 43,323,404 of record NC_068283.1, on the reverse strand, counting down.
AACAGGCCATTAAAATGTCTTAATAGAAAATTAATTGATTTGGCAGAAATTAAGGTTTTGGAATAAAAAAGTCTTAAATTTGATGCACTTCACTGGCATTAAGTATTTTCATTTGATTCTGATATACATTCCAACTGATAATTTGATTGATTGATTTACATTTAATTCAGTTCTTTAAATGTAATTATTTTCTAAGATTTCATATATTGTTGGTGCTTTTAAAAGAGTTAAATATTGCTTTGAGTGGGTTTGGTGATGTTCGCACTTTATTATTGACAATAAACCCACATTAAACTCAAATTCACTGATAAGTGGCTTATTACATGCTTTAACAGCTGAATTTTGCCTTTTTTAGATAAGCAGTGATGATACATGGTTTGATCACTTGTCAAATGGCTATTTAACAATTACATTCAGTCCCGCATTACTGACGTGTGATTTTCAGTTTGTTTACCCCTTCATTTTAGGTGAAACTGGCCATCAAACTTTAAATGGTATTTTGAAATAAAACAATAGCTTCATGTTTTTTTTTTTTTTTTAAGAAATCTCCCATGTTGTTACATGTTTTATCACCAATATGCACTTCACCAGTCTTCAACTCAGGCAAAATAACAGATACATTTGAATATGTAAGAGTATTTTGTATTAGATGTTTTAGAGGAAGTGGAATAGCTTTACTCACACATTCTCTAATGGAGCATTTTATCTCAGATGTCTCGATAAATGAATTGCACAGTATAAATTGACCAACTTCATCCATCAAATCAACAACAGTCCTGTATGACTAAATGAGCCAGTGGAATCGATAGAAATCGCAATGACGTCAGATGCGGACTCCATTTATGGGCGGACACCGGCGTGCACTATATACTGCACAGAGATGTGCTCCGCGCTGATTGGCGAGAGGAGTGCGATGACGTCACTTAAGCAACAATGATTGACAGGATTCAGGACCAATAACGTCTGTCTGAGAAAGTGAACGTAAAAGAGCGAGAAAGAAGAGAAAAACAAACCGACAGTAACACAGAACACAACTTCTGTATCATATAGGCTGCTTTGTAAAAACAACATGAACTTGAATCACTGTAACTCTAGCACATATAAAAACTCTGATATATAAAACAACTGAAAAAACTTTTATTTCTTTCACCATCAGACTCATTTCCAGTCCTTTACATTGTATAAACCGCGGAGTGTGTTCACTTTTACTTTTATGCCAAACCGATATTTTGATGTTTTTAGTTTTTTTAGGCTGAATGAATATATAAAATCTTAAATGTCAAGACTTTTGATTATTTTGAGAATTGTACTTTCTTGATAATTATTTATGGCGACATAATGTGTGATTTGATTAAATGATCTCAAGTTGATATATGTCTATCTTAAGCCTGTGCGCTTGTGCTGATATTATTTTCTTATTTAATAATCACATAGACCCAGCCAGGGGCGCAACTACCCAGTGTTAGAGGGGTATGCAGCAACAATTTTGGCAAATTTTGAAATTTTGAAATTTTGGACATCATCATGTATGGGTTTCAAATAATAAAGGTTTATTTGAAAGTATATCAGACAGCCACTGTAGGCCTACGGTATATATGTACATATATATTATTAACAATGTTAACAAATAATAAAAAGTTACAAACAGAATAAACAGTCAGTCACCGATTCTCGATGCCCAATCCAAGTAACAATGTTGCTACCAAACATTCAAAAGCGCTCTTTAGTTTCTACTAAATTGTAACATGGCGTGCCTTTTCACTTGCCCATTTATCTAGTTTTGCATCGAATGAAATGGTTCATGCCAAACTGTTTTCATTTGAAATGACTGCTAATTGGGTTAAGCGATCATTACTCATGTTGGAACAAAGGTATGTCTTTATCAGCTTTAGCTTGCTGAATGATCTCTCCGCAGAGGCAACTGTCACAGGCATTGTCAGGAAAACTCTCAGGGCTACTGTTACATTTGGAAAATAGGTTGGTCAACATAACTTCAAACCATACTGGACATTTAGTTTTGTGTAGTCTAACTAATATAACTCCTACCTGATGTCATCACTGGTCTCCTCTATACTTGATGCCATCGCCGACATCATGTCTGTCTCTTTTACACCTTGCCTGTGTTCTTCTCCACTAAGACATTGTCAAACAAACATTATGTAATAGATTTTCCATATTACTTTTTCCATATCAATAATATTAATAAATTAATCTGTTGGTATCAAGTGTTAACCTCTACACTTCCACCTAATGTTAGACCTACCTGTTGCCTTCCCCTGTCTTTCCTGATCCACCATCCTCACACCTGAAAGAAATGAACTCACTGTTAAATAAAGCAGCCTAAATTCAATTCTTAAATCAGCCTAGTGATGGCATCATATAAGACAACTATTATGCAGTAAGGTTGTGCTGCTGTTGAAATTACATTAACATTTTGGATTTTAAAAAGTACAAATATGGCACACACACACACACACACACACATATATATATATATAGATATGTAATTACAGGGTCACATCTCTCTCTTCCTTTAAAGGTCTGTGCTATATATATATATATATATATATATATATATATATATATATATATACACACACACACACCCACACACACATAGCACAGATTTTTAAAGAGAGAGAGAGAGATGTGACCCTACCATAGGGTTTAACCAAAATCTAAATGTAAATATCAGCAACATTATTTTGCATTAAGTTAGCAAACACTTGCCAGTCTGTTAACATTAATATTTGCAAGCCTCCAAGTTTGCTAGCAAATCTATGCATGATTCCATGGTAAACCAGAGATATTGCATTAGTTGTTTTCCAGATTCTTGTCATTTATCGTACATGCGTCCTTATATTTTTCAGTTTTCAGCTCAGCAACCTCGGTTTTGCATATTCTAAGCTAGCTAGCTACATATTCTGGCTGCTACATTCCCAGTCTTAGCAAACGCTAGCTAGTCTGTTAACATGAATATTTGCAAGCTTCCAAGCACAGACGTCACACTTTAAATCCTATCTGTTGCCTTTCACCATCCACTTATTAAGCTGCTGTCGCATCCCTTGACATGCAATCTACTTTTCCCACTTTCTTTTTCTGTTTTTAGTACCCGGCAGCTTTTTTGCTTTATCCATCTTTGAGTTTTAACGACAACTCACTCCTGCTGCTCACTCCTGCTGCTCACTCCTGCTGCTCACTCAGCGCTCGCGTCGCGATATTACCCTTCTGTCAAAATAAATTCAATGATGGAATCTTATGAGGGCGCCGGCGCCTACTCTAGCCTGTTAGTCCTCTAAAATTTATATAACTTTTTTATATTTAACTTATATAACTTTTATATAAATGTTATATACATTTTATATAAATTTTATATAAATTTATAAAACTTATATAAATTAGAATTTTCTTTTCGTTTTTTTTTTTTTTTTACCATCGCTTTGGCGCCCCCATGGTGCGGCGCCCCTATGCGTCGCATATAGCGCATACCCACTTTTTGCACCACTGGACCCAGCCCACAGCTATCCGAAAGTGAAAGTGAAATGAATGAAAGTAACATGTTAGTCTGACTCATACGAACACGAACGTCCTTCACGGAAAAGGATTTTTTTTCAGAAATATCTAGAAAAGATGACGACTTTTAAATATTTGAAGATGCTGCACCTGTCTAACTGTGTTTTGATGCCAATGCTGCTGATGATCGCTGATGGTAAGTATATCTGTTATCCTCTGGGTTATTTGGCAGCAGTGCGATGATTACATTAGCATTTTACCGAATTTCTGGCCGGTAAAGTAATTATTCCTACACCGATCATGACCTCATCGGCCTTCATAAGATCGACACTTGGATGTCATATTGGGCTGTGGTCTGAAAGAGCTGAACATTTAAGGAGTCCCCACTAAACCAAATACTTCCTCTCACCCTCATGTTATTCCAAAGACATAAGACTTTTTTCTTCTTCTGTGGAACATAAGTGAAATTTGAACGAATGTCTAGATCTCAAATCTTAATAAAACGAGAGTTGATAGATGCAGGATTGAAGTTCTTCTGGTTTTGCAGTAAGGGTGTAATGGTTCACATTTCTCACGGTTCGGTTTGTATCAGGGTTTTAGAGTCACTGTTTCGAAATGGTGTGGTATTTGTTATGTTCAGGGAATATATATATATATATATATATATATATATATATATATATATATATATATTAGGGAGGATGTTATGTGGCGTCCACCCTCTAGGGGGAGCTGTAATTTCTTTTGTTCCAAATTGTGTTATTGAGCATTTCATTAGAGTGTTGAAGCTGTTGCTATGCAACATATTTGTGTAAGGTAAGAAGCGTGCTCTTTATCTAATTAATTTCTTTATCAATATTGCCCATCCATGTTCTACAGTACAATTCATAGGATAAAATGTTTGTAGAAAGGTAGATGTTGTTATTTGTGGCAGATGTGTGTTCAAATTCATTTTTGTTGGTACTTTGAGTAATTCCATGTGGCTGATTGCATTTCAGTATATATAATCCTGTTTCTGAGACTCATTTAACAATTACATCAGTCTGTGTTTTTTATGTCAGACTATTTATCTTTGTTTGCTTTACTTTTATTTGTTTTAATAGTTTTGTGAACCAAATTGAATTGTATATCATATCCAAATTACATACTACCACTTTTATTTAAATTGTTTTATGGGGAAAAATTTGTTTATTTGTGCTGTTATAATTAATATGTGAACTAAACAGATTTGTGTTCCCTCTGGGTAGCCTGCTGTTCCCCTTATGCCTGATGTAGAGAGAGGGACGATAATAAAATAGAGCTGCCCTGCTTCAGACACAGCAATGCCTGGTGTCCCCTCTCCTTTCTCACTCACACCTAACACAAAGCAGAGACTAAACTAGTGAAGAAGAGTGGGCCTATGGTGCAGACGTCGCCGAACAGGGGTTACACACACACACACACACACACACACACACACGTAGTGTTTCCATGTTTTATGGGGACTTTCCCTAAACCTAGCCCTCACAGAAAACATTCTGCATTTTTACATTTTCAAAAAACATAATTTAGTATGATTTATAAGCTGTTTTCCTCATGGGGACCGACAAAATGTCCCCACAAGGTCAAAAATTTCGGGTTTTACTATCCTTATGGGGACATTTGGTCCCCACAAAGTGATAAATACACGCTCACACACACACATACACACACACACACACACACACACACACACACACACACATATAATCACGTCATCCATACACATCCATTCATAAAGAATGTACGACGCACTAATCTTATTCTAAATACTTCAATCAGAAGCTGGCTGCTTTAAATGCATTTTGAGCGCGCAATTACGGCTCGCGCTTGCACAGTTGCGGGTGAAGACAACAATCTGATCACCGCTTCAAACTGCACCAACAGGTGAGTGTATAAGAGCGGGTACTTTTCTGAATCATTATGAACTGTTTGTTTTGCTGATTACCAAGTCCACGGCTGTTTTACCTTGATTTGTATTTAATGTTTGAAAGTATATTTAACATGTTTTTAGCAGGACATTCTATTGTAAATCTAGCACACATACTTTGAATAGGTACATTTAAAATGAAGAGCACTAAATATAACAAAGATATAAAAAGAAACATGCTAGTGTTAGCTGGTGAATGACCCAAATTATGCAAATTAGATAAATTAATGTTACAATGAGTTTTTTTTTTTTTTTGCTATTGTGAATTTTCCCGCCCGCCTTATCAGGACTAGTGATATTTGGGCTCCATTTTATGATGGTGGTTTGCGCAGATGTTTTTGTAAAACCTATTTTGCTAGACATACTGCATATAGTAGATGTTTAGTTGATTTTTTAATACTTCAAAATTAAAAGTTCAGTCTCTTTCATAAATACTGTAACATCCTAGTGAAATAACATTTATGAATGAAATGAACAGAGAAACAATAAAATTGCACACTTTTTTGATAGAGAGAGAGATAGAGGTGACAAAAGAATTGATTTGATTAGTTCATCTTTATGGAATTGTTTTACTAATTCTCAAGTCCTGTACTCTTCAGTTAATGAAAGCCAATATATGAGTTTTGGAATTCCCTGCATGCCTTTAAAGGTTAGGGCACAATAAGTGTGTCTCAACACTAATTTTTCCTATTTTTATTTTTTCTCTACAGTGATGCAGCCAACAAAGAATTTATGGAATCTGACTTGGTATGTGGAAAAGACATCTCACTTTTTAATTCAAGAAGTTTTAAAGTGGGTTGGTAATTGAAGACATGTCAGAACAACAAAAATATAACACAATTTGGAAGAGAGCTAAAAGAGACCAGCAGAAATCTGTTCAGATTCATATGGAAAACTTAGAGGTGCAGATTACCACACAGAGATTTAGCACACAGCCCCTTGAGGGAACATCTCTTGAATTTGAAACTGATGTTCAAGGGGCTCAAGGAAATTATGATTCAGATTCTTCTGATATGTCTGATGAAAGTGTAAATTACACACCATCTTTACAAGTTAGGCTTGCACAGTGGGCCAATGAACATCACCCAGAACTTCCTAGAACTGCAAGAACATTGCTTGGCACTTGTGAGACCTTTGAGGTTAAATCTGGAATGCAGTACTTCTATTTTGGATGCAGAGAACAAATGCGCAGATACTTGAATATGCACCCTAGTAATGTTATCACTCATTTAGATTGTCTGGACATTTCTTTGAATATTGATGGCTTGCCATTGTTCAAAAGCAAAAGTCAGTCACTGTGGCCAGTTCTTTGCTAAATGAATTTGTGTCCATGCTTTGTTTTTCCTCTTGCTCTGTGTATTGGTGTGTCAAAGCCTAGGAATCTTGATTTTTTTGACAGATGTTACTCATGACCTCAATTACCTTTTACAGAATGGATTAGAGACTGACTAGGGTGTCATTAGAGTTAATCTGTGCTGTGTCACTTGTGATGCCCCAGCTAAAGCACTTGTTAAGTGTACAAAGCAATATTCAGGCTATTACGCTTGTGATAAATGCACACAAAAAGGATTCTGGGATTGTAGTCGGGTTATTTACCCAGAGACCTCAAATCTAACTCTATGAACAGACAGGTTTTTTCGTGAGCAGTTTCAGGAAGAGCACCACCAGCCTTCAGGGGTTTCTCATTTTGCATGCTCCAAATGGAAATGATTCAGCATTATATGCACCAATGCTGTCTTTTTTGTAATGCGAAAACTGATTATTTTGTGGTTGCGTGGAAAGCTCAGAACAAGATTGTCAGCTGGCCAGGTAAAGGAGATCAGTTCCCGACTTCTTGGTTTAAGACCATTCATCCCAGTCCTTTTTGCAAGGAAGCCACGTGGACTGGAAGAAATTGACAGGTGGAAAGCCACTGAACTGCGAAAAATTGCCATTTACACAGGCAAAGTTGTACTGAAAGGCATTCTCTCTGATGGCATTGGCCATTTTAGTATGCTCACACCTAGTGAAAGTGTATAACTCATATGCAGAAGATCTGTTGGTGCACTTTGTGGAGGAGGGAAGAAAGTTGTATGGGGATGAGTTCTTGGTTCATAATGTGCACTCTATGGTTCACTTTGACTCTGATGCATACACTTATGGTGGGCTAGATGAATGTAGTGATCTTTCCTTTTGAAAATTACCTACACCACCTGAAGAGGTTAGTACGCACTGGTAGGAATCCTCTGTCACAAATTTTCAAACGTCTCAGTGAAATTGACAAGCACAGAGAGGAATAAACAGCCCAAAGCTGTGGTTGGTATTCAAAAACCAAACAATGATTTTGCTCTCAGTGACATGCAGTGCTGTGAGGTTATTTCTGCCGTAGGTTAAAACGGAGACAAAGAAACATCTTGGTTACGTATGTAACCTCTGTACCCTGATGGAGGGAACGAGACGTTGTGTCGAAGAAGCGACACTAGGGGTCTCTCTTGAGCACCGAATATGCCTCTGATCTATGAAAAAAGGCCAATGAGAAGTTGGCAGACAGTATTTGTATACCCTGCCCCCAGACATACGGGTATAAAAGTGAGGAAATACGTTGAGTTTATTCAGGATTTTTCTGTGGAGCCAAAAATGGTTTGGCCACAACAGTGGATTGGCTCAGCGACGTGGCCGGGAGGACACAATGTCTCGTTCCCTCCATCGGGGAACGGAGGTTACATACGTAACCTAGATGTTCCCCGTCTGTCGCTCTCGACGTTGTGTTGAAAAAGCGACACTAGGGGTCCAATTTAAATCATGGCATGCGTTGAGCCGTGTATGTGTTCTGCTGACACAGGAGCGGGCAGGTATTTTACGTGCAGAGGCGACCAGCTGTGTCAGACTGCACGTACCCTTCCCCAATGCCCCAAAAAAGTCGTCGGACTCCTGGTTACCCTAGAAAGGGGAACAAGGCGAAGCTTGCCAACCTGGGAACGGGCCGAGCCTGGCTGGGCCTCTTTTCTCTCTATGTTTCTCTCCACATAGAGCAAGAATGGCCGGGCCCTTACACGCATTGAGGGAAGGGGGTCTTACCCAGTTTCCTATTCTTTCAGTGGGAAAAGACCCTGCGGAGACAACACCTACCCGGAAGGGGAGGTAAGAGTGGTAAATACATCACATGGGTTTTTAGGTGACATGTGGAAGTGGCGCAGTGGTAGATCCAGCCTCAAGGAGGGGGGAGTTGCTACAACATGGTGACCGGAGGGCAGCTGGGACTGCCTAAAAGCAGACAAAGAGCTGCTCAGAACATCTAAAGCTCTGTGTGCGGTCCAAGTAGGTACGCAAAGCATGTACCGCACACAGCAACGAAGGGGCTGGGTCTGCCTCCTCCTGGGGCAGCGTTTGCAGGTTCACTACCTGGCCTCTAAAGGGCGTGGTAGGAACCTTGGGCACGTAGCCCTGTCGCGGTCTTAGGATCACATATGTATCGGCTGGACCGAACTCCAGGCAAGTGTCGCTAACAGAGAACGCTTGCAGGTCCCCGACCCTCTTGATGGAACAGGCTTGGCTGGGAGGGATTCAACCTCCGGGTACCTCTTAGGAACCTGATGATTAAGTCGTGCTTACCCAAAGACTTGCCGTCTACTGCAACGTGGTGAGTCGCGATAGCAGTGACATACACCTTTAGGGTGGAAGGGGACAGCCTCCCCTCCAGCCTCTCCTGCAGAAATAAGGGCACTGACCTAACTGCGCACCTCTGTGGGTCTTCAGCCGGGAATAAAACCAATTTGTGAACAAGTGCCACTTCATGGCGTAAAGTTGCCTGGTAGAGGGGCAAGTCATGGAGGTTCCAATGGTCTTGGTGCGGATGCCAGAGTGTGCCCCGTCCCTGAGAAAGAAGGTCTGATTGATGTGCCAGCACAGCAGGGCCCCTTTCCAAATGCCTGCGACTGCGTGCCCATGCACATGGCGCCTGAACCCAATTTGGAGGCGTCAGTCGAGGCCAGGACGCGTCGGGTCACCTGCTGCGAGGGGACTCTTGTCCGCAGAAAGCAGAGGTCTGTCCAGGGTTTTGACATTTGGCGGTAGGCGGGGGATGATGGTCACACAGTGTGTGCCGCGGCACCATTCTCGTGTTGTGACTCAAGTCTGGGGCCAGTGCTTAAGCGGTCTCATATGCATCAACCCCAGTGGTGCGGCCACCTCGGAGAATGTCATATGCCCCAGGAGCTTCTGGAAAGGTTTTAAAGGGACCGCCATGCCCGGCCTGAAGGCGGCGAGGCATTTCAGCACTGACTGCGCATGTTCGTTGGTGAGACACGCTGACATTGTGACTGAGTGAAACTCCATGCCGAGAAAAGAGATGCTCTGAACAGGGGCGAGCTTGCTCTTTTCCCAGTTGACCTGAAGCCTCAGACGGCTGAGGTGCCTGAGCACCTGGTCTCTGTGAGCGCATAGTAACTCTTGTGAGTGGGCCAGAATGAGCCAGTCGTCGAGGTAATTGAGTACGCGAATGCCGACTTCTCGGTGAGGGCAAGGGCTGCCTCTGCGACTTTCTTGAAACCGCGATGGGACAGGGACATGCCGAAGAGGAGGACCTTGTACTGATACGCCTGGCCGTCGTACGCGAACCGTAGAAAGGGTCGGTGTCAAGGCAGAATTGAGACGTGTCAGTACGCATCCTGCAGGTCTACCGCTGTGAACCAATCTAGATGCCGGATGCAATTTAAGATGTGTTTTTGCGTGAGCATTTTGAACGGGAGTAGAGCCCGGTTGAAAATGCGCAATTGCAAGATCGGTTGTAAGCCGCCGCCTTTCTTGTGTACAATGAAGTAAGGGGCTGTAGAAACCCTTCTTCATTTTGGTTGGAGGGATAGGCTGTATCACGTCTTTGAGTAAAAGAGTAGCGATTTTTGTGCACCGGGATTTGGCACGCTCGCTGTGTACTGCGTTAAAGCGGACGCCCGCGAAGTGGGGTGGGTGCCTGGCAAACTGAATTGCAAAACCGAGTCGGATTGTCCGGGCCAGCCAGCGTGATGTGTTGGGAAGTGAAAGCCACGCATCCAAGCTCTGTGCTAGGGGCACCAAGGGGACGAGTATTTTGGACATACACGGTGGGGCGGGGCAGAGCAGGTAGTATGGCGTCGGGAGGCGAGGGTGCGTCCCAAGGCTCTAGTGCTGAAAAAAGACTCAAAGCACTTACCTTGCTTCACACACCCGGCAGGGGGCAGGTTAGTGACTGAGGAGGAGGTCTGTTGTAGGCATCCTCTAGACTCGTCAGAACCGGCCGGCCAGGGAACAGTCGTGGGGCTGAAGGTAGGAGGTTCGCGTCCAGCATGCCGGGACTGTTGAGATATGGGTCGGACGTCTCGGGAGCGCCTGGGAGCCTTTTGGTTCCTCGAGGGGGTCCGTGAGACGGGGGGCGTCTGCTTCATGCGGGATGCTCAACGCGGGGGCTGAGAGTTGGGCCCGGGTTGAGGCAGAGCAGGGTGTTTCTTAGCCACAGGAGGACGCCCTAGGTGAGCAGACAGGGCATGGCCCATGGCAGCAGGCTTGTGGCAGGGCAGGATGTGTGAGATAGCCTCTGTCTGTTTCTTCGCCGCGGAGAACTGTTTGGCAAAGTCCTCGACGGTGTTGCCAAAGAGGCCGAACTGGGAGACAGGGGCGTTTAGAAAGCGAGACTTGTCGGTTTCAAAGCGGACCAATTTCAGCCACAGATGATGTTCCTGGACCACAAGCATGGCCATCGCCTACCCGAGTGACTGCGCTGTGACCTTCGTGGCTCTGAGGGCGAGGTCGGTCGCTGAGCGAGTGGCGTTGTGCGAGGCTGTGAGCGGCGATCAGACACCAGGAACCAGTCATCCAACCACGATGGCTGTGGGGAGGATGGAGGTTTCCAGTCCAGCCCCATGCTGGCAGCGGCCCGGGAAAGCATGTCGGTCATCTGCATGTCAGTCTCAGCCTGGGTGTGCTGGCCCGAAGGCGCCATCAGCTTCAGACGCCGCGCCCTCCGATGCAGCGGCGAGCTCATCCACCTCGAGCTCCAGAGGATAGGCAGGCTGGCTGTAAGGCGAGCCGCTGTTGCCTTGAGCATGGACAAGAGTCAACAAGCGTGCCAGGGGGCGGGTGGTCCGAGGGGGCGTATCCGGCGGAGCTGCACTGACTGCCTCCCCAGATCGCCTCCATCGCCAGCCACATCGTCCTCAATCCCGTGGGAAGAAGGAGCAATGCGGGGGGCGGCTGGTGTGGTGTGCTTTCTATTGAAAGCGAGCCATGACCGCAAATTTGCCATGGTCATGTTCTCGCAGTGAGAACATGAACCATCCACAAATGCTGCCTCGGTGTGATCGCAACCCAGACACACAAGACAACGCCTGTGGCCGTCTGAAGCAGAGAGCACTCTACCGCATCCAGGAACTACACAGGGGCGGAAGGGCATCTTTATAAAGACGCACCCTGAAAAAGATGTTTAACGCCAACTGTGTATTTGCTCTTTTAGAGGAAAAACTCTTTCAGAGAAAATCCTTCTTTTCTAAAACTCTTTCAAGCTCTGCGCCGTTGAAGCGCCCAGGGACAAACTGCATGCTGTGCAGTGGAAGGAGAAAGCCACTGTAGTGCGCCGTAGGTCCAACAGCAGGCAAGCGTCAGAGGAACAGGAACGGGTGTGTGACTCACAGCTCACTGCAGACATGACCATCGGCTCCAAAGAAAATTTCGGAATGAACCCTAAATGTTTCCTCGCCTTTAAACCGTATGTCCGAGGGCGGGGTATGCAAATACTCTCTGCCAACTTCTCATTGGCCTTTTTTCATAGATCAGAGGCATATTCGGCGCTAAAGAGAGACCCCTAGTATCGCTTCTTCGACAATGTCAAGACAGACGGGGAACAGTGGTACTTTGTCGCATTTATGAGAAACATGAGCCATTCTTCATGCATCCTTGTGATTCTAGGTTGATAGGTGTTTATAAGTCCCAAATAAAGCACACAAGAATGAAAACAATGTCTGAGAGGTAATTGGTTAGAAAGGCATTTGTGGCAGGGCAGAGGACGGGGCCGGGTCGTGATCATACATACCCGGTCCCATATTAGGCTAATTAAGCCTCCAAGGTATAAAGGTCGACTGCAGGGTGTCGTGCGGGAGAGAGAGATCGTTTACGGACATGTCCGTCATGTGTGTTAATGTTGTCTTTTAAGTTTACCATTAAACTATGATTTATATCGTCAAGCCGGTTCTCGCCTCCTCCTTTCCATTGAATACCTTTACACTCTCTCTCACCCGCACGACACCCTGCAATCGACCTTTATATCTCGGAGGCTTGATTAGCCTAATACGGGTCCTCCGCCCTGCCACAGCATTTTTAATTGAGGCTGAGCACGTTGCCTGCATCGTCCTCTCAGTGCTTCATTCATACTGAGTAGTAATCCTTTTTTTTTTTTCATACCCCTTGTTTTTAATATTTTGTACAATCGAGCCAGGCAAATTGATCTGTCGACTTTAATGGCATTTTATCAGTATTGACTGATATTCATACCGCTATAAAAAAAGTCCAGATTAACAGAAGTGTGACCGTCCAAACATCTGCCTTGTCAATGATTAAGGTACAGTTTTTCATACACTTTTAAGTGAATTAAGGACATATTGTGTAAAATAAATGCATTTCACTGGATTTGTAGTTTGTTTGTTTTTATTTTTTATTTTTTTTATCTTTACAAACAGTGTACTCTAGGCAAAACCAAATGAACCACGATTTCAAGTCAAGTCAAGTGGTTTTTATTGTCCTTTCAACCATATACAGTTAGTACAGTACATAGCGAAACGAGACAACGTTCCTCCAGGACCATGGTGCTACATAAACAACATAGGACAAACACAGAACCACATGAGACTACACAGACTAAGTTAAATACCTAAATAAAGTGTACGTGCAAAAATGGGACAGTACAATACATTTCTAACAATGAACAGGACAATAGGCACAGTGAGAGACAGTGCAGGGCCGACCAGTACACAGTAGTGCAAAAAGATGACGGATCCTAAAAATACCAAATGTAAACATAACATACTATGAGATAATGTTCTATGCACATAGCAGTTATTGAGGTAGCAGACAGTAATAAAGTGACAATAATTAAAGTGCAACTCAGGACACGTGTGTGTGTGTGTGTGTGTGTGTGTGTGTGTGTGTGTGTGTGTGTGTGTGTGTGTGTGTTAGTCCAGTCTCTGAGTATTGAGGAGTCTGATGGCTTGGGGGAAGAAGCTGTTACACAGTCTGGTCGTGAGGGCCCGAATGCTTTGTTACCACTTGCCAGACGGCAGGAGGGTAAAGAGTTTGTGTGAGGGGTGTGTGGAGTCGTCCACAATGCTGGTTGCTTTGCGGATACAGTGTTTTTTGTAAATGTCTTTGATGGAGGGAAGAGAGACCCCGATGATCTTCTCAGCTGTCCTCACTATCCTCTGCAGGACTTTGCGGTCCGAAACAGTTTAAGTCCAAAACCAAGCAGTGATGCAGCTGCTCAGGATGATCTCAATAGTCCCTCTATAGAATGATTTAGTTCTAAATGTATGAACTTTAGTTCTAGTTCATATATTTTTATGCACCTGAGGACACACAAGCTGACAGTTTAACTGATTTAAATTACATTTCATTGCACCTGCACTATGTTGATTCCAGACCCTCATTGTTGTTTATTTTTCAGAAATGCTATGCCGTGATTACATTTCCTCAGGATAACACTGTTGACATTGTGCCTTCTACATGGCTTGAAATAACAAGCGAGGTATTACCAATAATTCTCAACTGACTGTTAAAACTCTTACACATTTCTACAGTATATGCAGCTGTAGGTGGATGTCTTTTTAATTTTTGACATGAAGCGCTTGTTCTCAACAGGCTGTATACTGCTATTGGCCGCGTGAAAACTTAACGGTCAAGGTGAAGCGAAGAGATGCACCTGATACTACACTCTGGTCGAAGCATGTTGCATCCATTCTAGTTTATGCAGGTATAGGATCTATTTGAGGTTTCTGATATATTTGTGGTTTATACTGTTCTATATTTTACTGTTCTACTAATTTATTTTCCAGACAGCTACGAAGAAGCCAGGTGCAAAGCAAACCAGGCAACCATAACTTCAAACTTGGAGAGTGAGGATGAAGATTTGATTAGTAGAAAAATAAGACCCCCAGTATGATACAGTAGAGCATTGGATATTGGCAAGTACAATATATATTTTATTTTGTTAATACAGTGTTATGTCTTTGCATAGTTGTGTGTAGGTATGGATAAAAAATTGTTTAGAAGGGTGGTGCTATTGACACCAAATCAGCTGAGTCTATATTTGTGGTGGGTCGTTTCAGTTCAGTTTAGTGGAACTTTTTGTATTAAATTATTTGACATAGTTCTCATAGTCTATTTTTTTTTTTTTACCAATAACCCTTCAGCACCAAAGATGTCACGAATTACAAGAAGATCCACATGTGAGTTAATTGAGTTGTTTTGATAAGATCAGAGGCCTGTTGTAAGAAGCTAATTGAAGGTTTCAGGTTGACAAAATTGGTGTACTGGTTAAGATCTGATTCAATGGTTGCACTACATTCGTTTAAACCTTTTCTGTCAACTCAGAGATTGAACTGGAGTTCATGATTAAACACAAAGCATGTGCACATGAATGAGTGACGTGCTATTAACAGCCAATTTAAAGAAACATGAAAAGATTCACTTCTCGCGAGAGAGTCAGCACAATTCATGTACATTTTAATTGCAATTTACAGGAAGAACAAACACTGCTGCTTCTGTGAAAGAAAATGTTTGGCTAAATCAATGAAACGTCTCGGGTTACATGTGTAACCCTTGTTCCCTGAAAAAGGCGGAACGAGATGTTGCGCTGCTAAGCGCTACGGGGGGAACAGCTTTAGCTGTGAGCCGAGCTGAATAAATGTGTGGAACACGTCAATGAATATTGACCGGAATTTATAGCCTCGGCTGATGTAATCATTAGATGCACCTGAGGCCAGGCTATAAATGGATACGTCACCAGGTGTCGTCAGATACTTCTTTTTGAAGAGCAGTCCTGGGACGCCACAGTGCGGCAAAGCAGCGCAACATCTCGTTCCGCCTTTTTCAGGGAACAAGGGTTACACATGTAACCCGAGACGTTCCCTTTACAAAAGGCTTCACTACGATGTTGCGCTGCTAAGCGCTACGGGGAACGCAATACCCACGCCGCCACACTTGGGGCTGTCCTGACCCCTACGGTTGTGCAGTGTACTCACAAAAACGCGAGAGGTCTCAGACATGAGCTTGAGATGTCGACTCAAGGGCATAAGAGCCCGGAGTAGCATAAACATCTAAACCATTCAATTTTGATGAATGTGTGCGGAGAGGACCAGCCTGCCGCATCACAAACTTGTTCAGGCATGAGCTGAGATGTCGACTCAAGGGCATAAGAGCCCGGAGTAGCAAAGCATCTAACCCATAAAGTTCGAAGAGAACCCTGTCGCAACACAAACTTGTCATAAAAACTGATGAATGTGAGCGGGGAGGACCAGCCTGCCGCATCACAAACCTGTTCAGGCATGAGCTGAGATGTCGACTCAAGGGCATAAGAGCCCGGAGTAGCAAAGCATCTAACCCATAAAGCTTGATGAATGTGTGCGAAGAGAACCCTGTCGCACCACAAACTTGTCATAAAAACTGATGAATGTGAGCGGAGAAGACCAGCCTGCCGCATCACAAACTTGTTCAGGTATGAGCTGAGATGTCGACTCAAGGGCATAAGCGCCCGGAGTGCAGAACATCCAAACTAAAAAAGTCCAATGAATATGTGCGGAGAGGACAACCTGCCGCATCACACACTTGTGTAGGCATGGGATGAGATGCCAACTCAAGGGCATAAGAGCCCGGAGTAGCAAAGCATCTAGCCCATAAAGTTCGATGAATGTGTGCGAAGAGAACCCTATCGCAACACAAACTTGTCATAAAAACTGATGAATGTGAGCGGAGAGGACAAGCCTGCCGCATCACAAACTTGTTCAGGTATGAGCTGAGATGTTGACTCAAGGGCATAAGAGCCCGGAGTGCAGAACATCCAAACTAAAAAAGTCCAATGAATGTGTGCGGAGAGGACAACCTGCCGCATCACACACTTGTTTAGGCATGGGCTGAGATGCCGACTCAAGGGCATAAGAGCCCGGAGTAGCAAAGCATCTAGCCCATAAAGTTCGATGAATGTGTGCGAAGAGAACCCTGTCGCAACACAAACTTGTCATAAAAACTGATGAATGTGAGCGGAGAGGACCAGCCTGCCGCATCACAAACTTGTCCAGACATGAGCTTGAGATGTCGACTCAAGGGCATAAGAGCCCGGAGTGGCAAAACATCCAAACTATAAAAATCCAATGAATGTGTGCGGAGAGGACAACCTGCCGCATCACAAACTTGCTGCAGAGGGAGACCTCTAGCCAAGGTTTCAGAGGAGGAGAGCCCTCTGGTAGAGTGCGCCCTGAAACCTACTGGCGAAGCTTGACCGCGTGCCTCGTAGGCCCGGGCAATAATGAGGATGCCTCTTTGAGGGCACCCCGCCCACCAAGCCGTGGCAAACCGCAGTGGCCACATAGAACCTGGCAGTGGCGAGGCAAGTGCCCGCTGACAGTTCTTTCTACAGAAAATCCAGAACTGAAACAAACTGGCAGTTAGCTGGTTCTGTAATAAGAACTTTAGTAGAAGGAAACGCATGCAGGTGCATTTGCGTTACTACGTTCAGCCCCTCCCAAGGGGAGGGGAGGGGGACTGGGCGACTCGGGAGAAGTAGAGGAGACATTGCGCTATCAAAAGAGGCTGAAGAGGTCCTCTTCTGCCCTGTAAAATCTACCCAGATCAGTTCCAAGTGGAGGAGCCCTAGCACTTGAAATGGTCTCGATAATCTCAAGAGAAAACCCCGTGAACCTCATTTGGTACCCTTAGGGGCCAGACATGAAAGGTTTCACACTCGGGCCGGGGATGAAATATCGACCCCTGTGCCTGAGACAGAAGGTCCCTCCTGTCCGGAATCGCCCAAGGCGAGCTGTCGAGGAGAGATATAATTTCTGAGAACCAAATCCTGTTCGGCCAGTGAGGCGCTATCAGTAAGAGGCAAGACCCTTGCTGGCTGAACTCTGGCTAAGACTCCCGGAGCAGAGAAACCGGGAAAAGCATACCGACACATTCTGGGCCATGTATGCGCTATCGCGTCCAGACCCAGGGGGCTGGGTGACTCAGAGAGAAGTAGAGGGGACATTGCGCAGTCTCTTGAGAGGCGAAGAGGTCCACTTCTGCTATGTAAAATCTCTCCCAAATTTGTTGTACTACCCCGGGGTGGAGTTTCCACTCGCCCCTCAGTATGTTCTGTCTGGACAGCAAATCTGCTCCCACATTTAGGCGTCCAGGGATGTAAATTGCCCCGAGTGACAGGAGCTTGCCCTGGGCTTAAAGGAGAATCCGACGTGTCAGAAATACAGCTGACAAGAACATGGGTCTCCTTGATGATTTATGTAAGAGGCTACCGCTGTATTGTCCACCCGCACCAAGACATGGCAGCCTCAGGAGGAGGTATTTCAGGGCCAGAAATACAGCCATCAACCCGAGACAGTGACTTTGACAACCGAGCTGACGACCCTCCTATCCCCTTAAGCTGGACGACCACTTAAGGCCGCTACCCCGCCCGTCAGGGAGGCGTCTGTCGTTAGCAGTCTGCGACAACAAGACGCACCTAGAGTGGGACCCAAGGCAGAAAACCGGGGTCTGAACCACATAGAAAGGGAACGAAGCCTGAGGCGCGTAACCCTATTTAGCCCAGGGGTTTTGGCCCTTGGAAGAAATCCCCTGGCTTTTGGCCACAACAAAAACGGTCTCATGAGCAGAAGGTCCAGAGGGATCAACGTGGACGCGTTCGCCCTGAGACCTGGAAATCGTTGATACTGATAACAGTGCAACCTAGGCTGACTTTGCTCAGGGTGATCTGAATGGACTCAATCCTAGCGGGAGACAGCTGTGCCTGCATAGTGATTGAACTCCATACGATGCCCCGATAGACAGTGTTCTGAGTGGGAGAGA
The DNA here is from genome assembly GCF_025860055.1 of Xyrauchen texanus. Lineage (NCBI taxonomy): Eukaryota > Metazoa > Chordata > Actinopteri > Cypriniformes > Catostomidae > Xyrauchen > Xyrauchen texanus. The sequence continues at coordinate 43,304,887 of NC_068283.1, read as the reverse complement.
GGACGCTTTTCTTGGCGTTGAGCCTCAACCCCAGAGAAACAGATGAGCTAAGACGATGTCCCTGTGCTGAACTGCCAGTTCCTGGAACTGCACTAGGATCAGCCAGTCGTCTACGTAATTCAGAATGCAGATGCCCCGGAGTCGCAAGGAGCCAGCGCTACATCATGCATTGTGAATGTGCGGGTAAAAAGGGCTAGGCTGGGTGAAAGAACCTGACCCTGGAAGACTTCGCCCCGGAAGTGAACCTCAGGAACTTTCCATGTTGTGGCAGAACTTCTAAATGAAGTATAGAAGTGCGTCATAAGATCGATGGTGACCAGCCAAACGAGTTGTAGGGCTTGAGACACGACCGTCTTGACAGGCATTATCTTGGACTTGAACACCCACGGGTAGTTCAAGCTTAAGATCTAAGCCAGACACCACCCCTCACCCTCCATGGGAAACGGGAAGTATTTAGTGTAATAACCTAACTCTCTCTCTGGAAGGGGAACACATACCATGGCCCCTTTAACCAGGAGATTGAGAGTTTTTTTTTACAAAAAAGAAATCCGGTTTACGGTAGTGAGAACACGCCATTGAAACACGGAAAAGCGGCGAGAGAATTAAATCCTGACGCTGTTATAAGACCCACAGAAAAGGATATATCCGGCAGAAGTTTCCACGCTGCCAGGATCTCTGAGATGGGTATTATATTTTAACACTTCCTGTTGAGGGTTGTCGGGTGTTTCGCGTCCTGAATAAAATGCAGGAACAGCGAAAACACCCAATTTTGACGGAAGCCTCTGCAATCCGAAACACCAAGAGGTGGCGGGAATGGAGGGGCTTCGAGGGGGTACCGGGAGGGGTGAAGTGAAGCATGCGCCCCGTCCCAAGGGGAGCTACCCCCTAATCTAGGCACAAGACCGTCAGGGTCTTCTCTTACTAGAATTTATAGTCCTGAGGGCTGGCAAGGGTGGCGAGACTGTCCCCAATCCCTGGGAGGAGGAGCACGACTCGCCACGCTTTGCTTTTGAGCCTCCCTTCAGTCAGGACCGAGGTGGGTCTGAGGCTTGCTCGTCAAGCGCAGAACCCACACTCAGGTCGTCCAGGAGGTCAGCCTGGTATGCCTGAAAAACAGCATAGTGTGCAGAGCAGCACCAGCCTGACCTGCTGCTTGATAAGCCCTTCCCACTAAAGTGGAGGTTGTCCTGTAAGGCTTTGAGGGGAGAGGGCTTCTTAAGTGATGTCGAGCCCGGCGAGAGATAGCCCGCAAGCGTCTCTTCGACCGGCGGCATCACTGAATACCCCGTGCCTCAGCACCCACGATAGTCGAATATAATGACGTCGAGGGTATGTGAACACGGGAAGAAAATATATATATATATTTTATATATATTTTTTTTTTTTTTTTTTAGGGGTTCTCCATGAGCGAAAAAGCTCTTCAAGGAGGTTATCAAAGAAAGGGAAGGGACCCATGAGGCGTTCCCTTTCTTAGACTGGAAGATAAAATCTATCCCCTAATTGGAGCGTTTGGGGGTCTCTTTTTCGCGTGGCCAGTCCAACATCGAGCAATTCCTCCGTAGATTTTTTATCGCGAACGGAAAGCTCGGAGGCGGGAAGAGAATAGCGATCCACCTCATGATCCGAAGAAGCGTCGGAACGCGCTTCGAGATCATGTGAAGGACCAGCTGGGTTTGGGGAGAGAGTGAGAGAAAGGGATCAACCCGTCTCTTGCTCCTCAGCCAAATCCATGCACGAGCCCCACGAACGATCTTTTCGTGAGTGCTGACTCCCGGAAGCAAGCGAGGCGAGCACGACGCACTCTCCCTGCTGCAACGCGAGAGCAGCGTGCTCTACCCCCAAACAAACAGCAAAAACCGATGTGTGCCGTCTTCAGCTATAGAGCAAGAAGAGGGGAACACGCACCGTTTGCTTTCAGTCATTCTCTCTTTCTTTTTCTTTTTTTTTTTTTAGAAATATATATATATATATATATATATATATATATATATATATATATATATATATATATAATATTTTCTAAACAGAAGAGAAAAAATAGAACAACGTTCACTGCACACTGCCTAACTGAATCTATCTCCTAACAGAGGAAAGAAAGTTTTGACAGGGTGTGTGAAACACACAGAAACAGAATTGCTCTGAAAAAAGAGTTTCTGACGACACCTGGTGACGTATCCATTTATAGCCTGGCCTCAGGTGCATCTAATGATTACATCAGCCGAGGCTATAAATTCCGGTCAATGTTCATTGACGTGTTCCACACATTTATTCAGCTCAGCTCACAGCTAAAGCTGTACCTCCCCGTAGCGCTTAGCAGCGCAACATCGTAGTGAAGCCTTTTGTAAAGGGAACAAGTGAATTTATACAGTTAATAATTTAAATAGGTCCTCACTAAGATTAAAAAACCATGTTAGCATAATAATTTTAAATAATCTTATCTATATCTATATTAATCTATCGATGGCCTTAATCTATAATCTTTATATACTGATTCCAAAATGTTTTTGTAGGCATATGTTTATATTAATTTACATTTAAAGGCTTAATATTAATTATCAAAATATAATTGCATTGTATGATAGATTATGGGTATAATATCAATAATATTTAATTAATATAAACTAATTGTTTAATTAATATAAAATTCATTGTTTTCAGCTTAGTTTTCCACTGCATAATTTAAACCAAACATTGATTTAAACCCACCGTTATATTGCAAAACTTTAGTCACACCAAGGACAGAATTATTTAACAACAGAACTGGACAAAGAGAGCCTTGTGAGTTTTTTCTATTCTTTGTAGACACACATAGTCATTGTATTTCATATAGTTGTATTTTCTTTTTTTTTTTTTCAGGACTTTTCACAAGTACCCCAGGAACAGAGACTGTCATTACTTAAAATATATCTGAAGCGGATGCCCATTATCAAGGTGGAAGAGATTAAAAAGTTTATACTAGCCATTTAACTGCATTAAAGTGACACTTTTATACATGCATTTTGATGAATAGTAATATTAGTAGTAGGATCATTCAAAAGTTGATTTATCCAGATTTATCCAGATTATAATTTATATTATAAATTATAAATAACACATTTAAATTTGTATAGTGCTTTTCACAATACACATTGTTGCGAAGTAGCTTTACAGAAGGTCATGCCTTTAAGGGATGGTTAATCTAAAAATATATTTTTCATTATTAACTCGCCCTCATGCCACCTTCATTTGTGCAACACAAAAAAATATACTTAGAAGGATAACTGAGGTGTTTTTGTCCATACAATGTAAGTCAGTGTGGTCCAAAACAGTCAAGCTCATAAAATGATATTAAAGTATCCTTAAAGATATTCAAATAAAGGTAATCTATATGACTCAATGGTTTAATACCGAAGCGGTTTTGGCTGAAAGACCATCATTTCCATGTTCATGAGAGAAGCTTGTTCACACTTGCACAGACCTGATCCATGTGCAGAGCGCTGTCCATAAGTTTAGCTGATGTACACATGCTCTGCACAAGTGTCAAGCATAAAGAAATGTGAACAAGCTTCTCTCATGAATGCGCAAAGGAGACTTTCGATGTCAAGTTTCATTGCGACTAAGAAGTCACAGATTGGGCTCACTACTAGCCCCGCCACTGTGGTAGTAGTTTATTCCCTTTGAAGTATACCTAAGAGACCTAAGTAATACAGGCAGAGTTGGTTGATTTAAGTTTCTGTGAAGCCCATCTGAAGTAACACAGGCAGTTGTCATAGGGACACCCCTTCACCATTCATTGAAGCACTCACTTAATTAATAAATATTATAAAGGGCACCAGAAATATTTCTATAGGCTACACCTGAGTATTTGAAAGTTCTCTCAAGCAACAGAATACTGTTTAGTAGTGTTTGAAGTCATGTTTAATTTAAAAGTAAAACATTATTGTAGAACTTATTCTAGGGGCCTGGGTAGCTCAGTTGTCAGTAACACTGACTATCACCCCTGGAATCGCAAATTCGAGTCCAGGCTGTACTGAATGACTCCAGCCAGCCCACCTAATCAACCAAATTGGCCCGGTTGCTAGATAGGGTAGAGGCACATGTCACAGGTTACCCTCCTGGAGGTAGTAATAGTGTACCCGCTCTCAGTGGGGTGCATGGTGAGTTGTGAGCGGAGACTAGCGCGGGACTACACACGTGCCGCGTCTCCACACAGTGTGATACCGCAGAGGCAACTGAGATCACGCCACCACAAGGACTTAGTGAGCACTGGGAATTGGACATGCCAAATTGGTTGAGAAAGTGGGGAAATGGCCCAAAAAAGAAAAACATATTATTGTAACATTTTATTTCCTTAATTTCAGTTGATTACATGCCATGCACGCCTACATCAGACAACACCAATGTGGGTGAGTATGCATTTCCCAGCACTGCTTATTCATTCACTAAATATTTTTTACTAATATTGATTAATTGAATCCTTCACATTTTGATAGTCCAACATAAAATAAGCAGAAAAGCGAGTCAATTTTTTCCTGTAGCTTATAGTATCAGATTAGGCAACTAGAAAAATAAAATTAGGTTTTTCAAATGGATTGCCTATGCACATAATGTTTTTGACTATTTACCTAAAGGACTTTAACTTTTAAATTAGTCGATTACAACATTTCTGTTTAAACAGCACTTAAATTAGTCATTGGCACATCCCTTTTTCTGAAATGAGCTAAATTAACTTTTTGACTAAACCTGTTTTACCATAAAAAAGGGATATCAATAAAAAACTCTGTTTCAAATTGTCCTGTGGACTCATGAACTGTTTTTATAATTTAATGACATTTAGATGAATAAAGATGTGAATTTTTGACAAATGTTTCTTTCACTACTTATAACCTTCTATTTTGTGTTAACTTGTTAACAGAGAATTGAGAGCTGAAGAAAATGGAACAAGCCATATTTGTTCGACTGGACAAAGTGGATCAGAAACTTTCAGATATCAAATCCATGCTTTTAGGTCTTGTTCCACCAAATAACTCTTCTCATGAGTTTCTGTTAAATCCTTGCATTTCATTGGATGATTTGTGCGTGAAGTTAAAAGATGGCGAATATAAGAATAAAACTGTAAGTTATTTAAATTTACCAGTAGATTGCCAGTTGATGTTTTGTTTACATTTTGAATGCAGCATTTGTCATTCTTTTATTCACATAAGTCCCAGAGACTTGCTTTTTACTACATGTTATCCTGTTTTAGTGGTCTGCACATAAGTCTATATGGAATTGAAATGGGAAAAATGCAGCCTGCAAAGCGCTAAAATCGAATTGATTTATTTCAGATCCATCACCTCAGCCTTCTTGATAGCAAAACTCCAGGTGATGCTGTAAGGAGGGTGTTGCGCACAGTTGCCACAAACAATGTGTGGGCTCAGTACAGCATGAAGGGTCGAAAGAGAAAGAAAAGCCTTGAAGACCTGGAAATCTGCACTGTGATCATTCGAACGTGTTCCAATAAAAGATTTTCTTTTTTATTTACCTCAATTGTGATATTGCTTTTATACAATCAGCAAGCATATTTGTTCAATAAATGGCCATTTAAAACAGATATTCTGATATTCTTACTTTTGCCTAGCTTTGCTCTATGGTTATTTCAGAATCCCAACAGAATTCATTCAGATTCATTGCACCTGTGAAATGATGGGATACCTTCTTTAGAATATCTTTGTTTTGTTATGCTATTTAGGGCTTTTCACACGGCTTATCCATAGTTTAAAGGAGATGTTAAACCAGGGTTAAGGAAAATTGTGGCCATTATAATCAATTAGATTGTATACTCTGGATGTGTCGCCACATTGCATTGCATAAACAATAGAACAGGGTTCCAAAATGTCAATTCAATACCTCTTTTGAAAATAAAACAGGATGCAAGTTATTCAGACATTTTAATCATTGTTGAATTCTCAAGTTCAAAGCTGATTGTCTGTGCTTTATGTAAATTTACATTTATTCATTTATTCTAACCTTTATTTAACCATTATTATTTATATATCTTCTCTGAGATTAAAACTCTCTTTACAGGAGTGTCCTGGCCAAGATGGGCAGCAAGTTAATCGTCTCGGGTTACGTATGTAACCCTTGTTCCCTGAAAAAAGCGGAATGAGATGACTGGAATTTATAGCCTCTGCCGATGTAATCATTGGACGCACCTGGCGCAGTGGCTATAAATAGATGCGTCACTGGTGCATCATCAGATATTTTGTCTGAAGAGCAGTCCCGGGGCATCCCAGTAAAAGGGCAGCATCTCATTCAGCTTTTTTCAGAGAACAAGGGTTACATACGTAACCCGAGACGTTCCCTTTACAAAAAGCTACACTAGGATGCTGCGCTGAAGAGCATTTGGGAATGAGAACACCCACGCCGCTGCAATGTGGTTGTCCGGACCCCCTACGGTTGTGTAGTGTGCTCACAAGAGCGTGAGAGGCCTCAGACATGAGCTTGAGATGTTGACTCAAGGACATAAGAGCCCAGAGTGGCAAGAACATCCAAACCTATAAGAATCTAATGAATGTGTGCGGAGAGGACCAACCTGCCGCATCACAAACTAGCTGCAGAGGGAGACCTCTAGCCAAGGCTTTTAGAGGAGGAGAGCCCTCTGGTAGAGTGCGCCCTAAAACCTACTGGTGAAGCTTGACCGCGCACCTCGTAGGCCCGGGCAGTAATGACCCTCACCCAAAGTGACATAGTCTGCCAGGAGGTGAACGCCACCTGGTCATGGCTTCCAAGGGAAGAATTGCTGCCCTGACTTTACACCACTGGCAGATGCGGTGGACATAAGTCTGAAGGGTACAGACTGGACGAAGCCTGAGAAGTCTTACAAATGGCATTACAAATGGCAGGGAGCAGAAGGCTTAGAGAGTAACCAGCCAAGGGTCGCGAAAGGCACCTTGGGCAAAGAATGCTTTTGGTCAAACTCTAAACAGGCCAGCAAAAAGAGACAGAGCCTGTAGGTACCCAAATCTCCTTAGAAAAATAATTGCCATAAGAAAAAACATCTAGAGAGTCAGAAGTCTACCAAATGCTGACTCTAGAGGTTTAAAAGGGGGTCTTAATCAGACCCTTAAGGACTACTTCCTCAGTCCTATGAAGAGGTCCTAGTCTTAGTAGGAGGCCGCAGTCGCATGGCTCACGAATGAAGCACGCGAGTAGAGAATGCCTCTTAGAGGGCACCCCGCCCACCAAGGCGTGGCAAACCGAAGTGGAGGCCACATAGAACCTGGCAGTGGCGAGGCAAGTGCCCGCTGACAGTTCTTCCTACAGAAAATCCAGAACTGAAGCAAACTGGCAGTTAGCTGTTTCTGTAATATGAACTTAGTAGAGGGAAACGCATACAGGCACATTTGTGGCATGTATGCGCCACCACGATCGGGGGGGGGGGGACTGGGTGACTCGGGGAGAAGTAGAGGAGACATTGTGCTATTAACAAGGGGCAAAGAGGTCCTCTTCTGCCCTGTAAAATCTACCCAGATCAGATCAAGGTGGAGGGAGCCCTAGCACTTAAAATGGTCTCGATAATCTCAGGAGAAAGCCCTGTGTACCTCAGTTGGTACCCTACAGGGGCCAAGCATGAAAGGTTTCACAATTCGGGCCGGGGATGAATATTGTCCCCTGAGCCTGAGAAAGAAGGTCCTCCCTGTTTGGAATTGCCCAAGGGGAACCTTCGAGGAGTGATATTAACTCCGAGATCCATACCCTGTTTGGCCAGCACGGTGCTATCAGTAGGAGGCAAGACCCTTGCTGGCGAACATTGGCCAAGACTCCCGGGAGCAGAGAAACCCAGGAAAGAAACTCATACAGACGCATTCTGGGTCATGTATGTGTCATAACGTCCAGACCCAAGGGGGCTGGATGACTCAGGGAGAAGTAGAAGAGACATTACGCTGTTCATCGAGGCGAAGAGGTCCTCTTCTGCCCTGTACAATCTCAACCAAATTTTCTCCAAGTGGAAGGAGCCCGAGCATTTAAAATGGTCTCGATAACCTAAGGAGAAAGCCCTGTGTCCCTCAGTTGGTACCCTTAGAGGCCAAGCATGAAAGATTCCACAATTCGGGGCAGGGATGAAATATTGTCCCCTGTGCCTGAGAAAGAAGATCCTTCCTGTTCGGAATCGCCCAAGGCGAGTCGTCGAGGAAAGAAATTAACTTCGAGAACCAAACCCTGTTCGGCCAGCGTGGCGCTATCAGTAAGAGGCAAGACCCTTGCTGGCGAACTCTGGTCAACTACTACCTTAGGGTGGAGTTTTCACTCTCCCGTTGGTATTTTCTATCTGGACAGTAAAACTGCTCCCACATACGGGCATCCAGGGATATAAGCTGCCCTGAGTAACAGGAGCTGCCCTGGACCCCAAGGAGAATCCAACGCATCAGAAATACAGCTGACAAGAACGTGGATCTCCCTGATATTTTATGTAAGAGGCTACCACTGTATTGTCTACCCGCACCAGGACATGGCAGCCTCAGGAGGAAGTATTTCAGGTCCAGAAATACAGCCATCAACTCGAGACAGTGACTGTGACAATATTTATATTTATATTTATGCATTTGGCAGACGCTTTTATCCAAAGCGACTTAAAGTGCAATTATTACAGGGACAATCCCCCTGGAACAACCTGGAGTTAAGTGCCTTGCTCAAGGACACAATGGTGGTGGCCGTGGGGTTCGAACCAGCGACCTTCTGATTAACAGCCCTCTTATCCCCTTAAGCTGGACGACCACTTAAGGCCGCTTCCCATCCCATCAGGGAGGTGTCTGCCGTTACCAGACTGCAACAACAAGACGCACCTAGAGTGGGACCCAAGGTAGAAAACCGGAATCTGAACCACATAGAAAGGGTACGAAGCCTGAGGCGCGTAACCCTTATTGGCCTAGGGGGTTTGGCCCTTGGAAGAAATCCCCTGGCTTTGAGCCACAACAAAAACGGTCTCATGTGCAGAAGGTCCAGAGGGATTACCGAGGACACAGTCACCCTGAGACCATGTAGAACCTTGACCTAGCCTGACTTTGCTCAGGGTACACTGAATGGACTTGATTCTAGCGGTAGACAGTTGTGCCCGCATAGTGATCGAACCCTATACCCAATGGACAGTGTTCTGAGTGGGAGAGAGGACACTTTTCATGGCATTGAGCCTCAAGCCCAGAGAAACTAGATGAGCTAAGACGGTATCCCTGTGCTGAACTGCCAGTTGCTGGAACTGAGCTAGGATCAGCCAGTCGTCTATGTAATTCAGAATGCAGATCCCCCGGAGTCACAAAGGAGCCGGTGCTGCATCATGCATTTGTGAATGTGCGGGTTAAGAGGGCTAGGCCGAATGGAAGAACCCGATACTGGAAGGCTTCGCCCCCAAAAACGAACCTCAGGAGCTTCCTGTGTTGCGGCAGAACTTCTAAGTGAAGAAGTGCATCATAGGACCAATAGTGACCAGCCAAACGTGATGTTGGGCTTGTGACACGATTGTCTTGATAGGCAGCATCTTGGACTTGAAGACCCAGATTGGGTAGTTCAGGATTTAAGATCTAATGCCAGGCGCAACCTGGTTCCGGTGGAGGGTGAGGGGAAGTATATGGTGTAATAACCTGACTCTCTCTCTGGAAGGGGAACACGTTCTATGGCCCCTTTAACCAGGAAATTTGCAGTTTTGTTTTTTTAGTCGACATGACTGATCCGGTTCCACGGAGGTTGCAACCACGCCGTTGCAACGCGGAAAACGGCAAGAGAATTAAATTCTGTAGCCACTTTCTACTGTTCTTAGAGCCCACATAGAAATACTGGGCAGAAGTTTCCACGCTGCCAGGTTTTCTAGGATGGATACTAATTTCAGAACTTCCTGTTGAGGGGATGTCGGGTGTTCCGAGTCCTGGAATAAGGCAGGAAACAGCGGTACACCCAACTTTTAGTTAGAAGACTCTGCTTCCCGAAACACCAGAGGCGCTGGAAAGGAGAGGATTAGTGTGGGTACGGGAGGGGCATAGTGACGCCCGCCTCAGCACGATAGTCGAATATATCGACGTCGAGGGCATGTGAACACGGGAAGTATAGGGTTTCCTCCATGAACGAGAAAGCTTCGTCATGGAGGTCATTAAAGAAGGGAAAGGACTGATGAGGCGTTCCTTCCTCCGCCACCAGACAAAAATCTATCCTCCAATTTGGGCGTTTGGGGGTCTCTTGTTGGCGTGGCCAGTCTATTCTAAGCCTGGCCATAGCATGAGTAACCATGTTGAGCAATTCCTCTGTTGATTTATTATCAAACCCGGAATGCTCGGAGGTGAATTACTCGATATCAGCTGAACCGAAGAGTCACGGTCCTCCTCATGAACCGAAGAGCGCCATAGCGTGCTTCGAGATCACGGAAGGACCAGCTGGATCTGGGGAGAGAGCGAGCGAAAGGGACGAACCCGTCTCTCGCTCCGCAGCCAGATTTTTTCAGAGAAAACAGAAAGGAGAAAAGGTTCACTGCACACTGCCTAACAGAATCTAACTCCTAACAGAGGAAAGAAAGTTTGACAGTTTGTGATAGCACACAGCACAGAATGGCTCTGAAGACGAAATGTGTGAAGATGCACCGGTGACGCATCTATTTATAGCCACTGCACCAGGTAATGATTACATCGGCAGAGGCTATAAATTCCAGTCAATGTTCATTGACGTGTTGCATACATATTCACAGCTGGTCACAACTGAGATGTGTTCCCAAAGCGCTCTTCAGCGCAGCATCCTAGTGTAGCTTTTTTGTAAAGGGAACAAATATTCACAACCTAATTAAATCAACAGAATTCTGTCAAATTTAATAGAAGCTTTTGTCCAAATCAACTTACAAATGAGGAATACAACAAGCCATTTATTAGCAATAACATGAGAAGTGATAACAATATGTGGTTCCAAAGTGATTAAGAATAGCACAGGCAAGAACAGGGAGAGAAGAAATAGTAAACGTTTGTCATTGTGCCAGTGTAGACAGACTCAAGCTCATGTGCCATATCTGCCTTGCACAGTGTAGAAAGGGTGTTATTGTACTGTTAGTTGAAAAAGAATGACCCTGGGTTAAAAGTTTCAGGTGTGAAAAGTGTTTAAAAGTTTTTATTTTGATGCAAACAAATGATTTATGAAAAATATATTTTTAGAGGCATGCCGCAAGATGCATCCAAAGGAGTCTATAAAGGTGTTTGTTGAGTGCATCGCAGAGACCTTAAAGTATGCTCCACATCGCGGAACAAGGGTACGTTTTTATAACAACATGGATGTGTACCACATGGTGGGCACTGACTTACTGGAATATTGGCAAGGCTTAATCCACATATGTGATCTTAACTGTTTCCAGGCACTCAATAACCTTCCCTGAGCAGTCAGTGATATTTATTTATACTAGTCATCTATGTCGGTTGTGTAATTTTGACCAAAATTACCATATTACAATTACTACAAGTTTTATGAAACTGTTTCAGTTTAAATGAGTCTTAATCTGTTCAGAATATTCTTGTTCTTTTCTCTTTTTCTCAAAAATTTAAATGGGTTGAAAGATGGTTAATTTTAATGCAATTTGCAATTGAAAGATTTCTCACAGTTTTAAGGATTGTTTCACTTCGGAACATAACAATTTAGTACAGCATCCAAGCTGTTATTTTGCATACATATATTAGAATGTAGACTCTAGGGTAAAGTGAGTGAAGTGACTGTGCAAACTCGAAAAACAATTGAAGCATAAATAATATTTATCGGCTAAGGTGCAAAGCAAGATTTTCAATTAATAGATAATTTGGCCTGTTCCTCACACAAAGCTATAATATGGCATTAGATGCTGTAGTATCAAGCCACATGGCCTATAGGTCTTTTCTTTGTACCTTACCTTAAGATCTAATACTTGCACTGTGGCAGCAGTGCAATCAAAACATTGTTTTAGGCACGCATTCAGGCCAACATGCTTGGTTGGCTCTTCTGAAGTTTGTATAAAAAAACATGGACGTTTTAGCTATTTTCCTTTGTGGGAAATTACACACTTCAGCTTTAGAGAAAAGATGAAAAATAAGTTCAGTTGTGTGAAATAGCAAAAGTGGATGTCTTATGATAAACTCATAATATAATAACAATTAAAAATAATTACTTGAGGCAATCTGTTCACTTCACAGGTGGAGAATCAGGAGAGTGGACACCAGTAGTGTGTGTAATGTGTACACACACTTATCTTAATGTTATAAAACACACACACACACACACACATTTAATTTGAGGCTTCATCATTTTGCATGAAAATGTTAGATGTATATGAATTTATATTTGTTTATACTTGTTTTTCATATCATTAAACCATTTTTTTTTAAATGTTTTGAAAATTAAAAATCTGTTGTGAAAAGTTTTAATAGATGTTTCAGATAACATAATTGTACATGATTTCTTTATTATGAGAAAGAATACAGTTTGTAGGGTCATTTGTTTTTGTTTTTATAGCAGGAATGCTATCCTTCAAATGTTCTATTCATGGTAGGAAGACTGGACATTCTCATGTACTTGGAATATTACAAAGAAACATTCCAAGAATTATATTGTGAGGGAAATAAAGTTAACAAAATGTAAAAAACATTACTCTAACCTTTCAGTGACATTCTAAGCACAACAAGAAAATTGTAACATTAATATAATGTTTAAATAAACATTTAAACAGTGTTATATTGTAAGGGGAAATAAAGTTTGAAAAATGTTTTTAAAACTTTTTTTTTTTTTACCTTTAAATAATGTTCTAGACAAATGGACTTTAATGTTCATAGAATATAAAAAAATAAACGTTCAAAGAACTTATATTATGGGTGAAATTAAAGTTAGAAGAACATTGTTAGAAATGTTTTTGTAACCTTTAAATAATGTTATAATCACGTAATAAAACGACATTTTAACGTTCTTAGACTATTAAAATAATCGGTCAAAGAATGTTTTATTTTGGTTGAAATTAAAGTTAAAGTACTATATGCTACTACAGTACTACTACTACATAAAACCATGGTTACTGTATGTCTACTACAGTACTACTACTACATAAAACCATGGTTACTATATGGCTACAACAGTACTACTACTACTACATAAAACAATTGTTACTATATGGCCACTACAGTACTACTACTACATTAAAACCATGGTTACTATATGGCTACCACAGTACTACTACTACTACTACATAAAACCATGGTTACTGTATGTCTACTACAGTACTACTACTACATAAAACAATTGTTACTATATGGCCACTACAGTACTACTACTACATTAAAACCATGGTTACTATATGGCTACAACAGTACTACTACTACTACATAAAACAATTGTTACTATATGGCCACTACAGTACTACTACTACATAAAACCATGGTTACTATATGGCTACAACAGTACTACTACTACATAAAACAATTGTTACTATATGGCCACTACAGTACTACTACTACATTAAAACCATGGTTACTATATGGCTATCACAGTACTACTACTACATAAAACCATGGTTACTATATGGCTACCACAGTACTACTACTACATAAAATCATGGTTACTATATGGCTACCACAGTACTACTACTACATAAAACCATGGTTACTATATGGCTACCACAGTACTACTACTACATAAAACCATGGTTACTATATGGCTATCACAGTACTACTACTACATAAAACCATGGTTACTATATGGCTACTACAGTACTACTACTACATAAAACCATGGTTACTATATGGCTACCACAGTACTACTACTACATAAAATCATGGTTACTATATGGCTACCACAGTACTACTACTACATAAAATCATGGTTACTATTTGGCTACTACAGTACTACTTCTACATAAAACCATGGTTACTATATGGCTACCACAGTACTACTACTACATTAAAACCATGGTTACTATATGGCTACAACAGTACTACTACTACTACATAAAACAATTGTTACTATATGGCCACTACAGTACTACTACTACATAAAACCATGGTTACTATATGGCTACAACAGTACTACTACTACATAAAACAATTGTTACTATATGGCCACTACAGTACTACTACTACATTAAAACCATGGTTACTATATGGCTATCACAGTACTACTACTACATAAAACCATGGTTACTATATGGCTACCACAGTACTACTACTACATAAAATCATGGTTACTATATGGCTACCACAGTACTACTACTACATAAAACCATGGTTACTATATGGCTACCACAGTACTACTACTACATAAAACCATGGTTACTATATGGCTATCACAGTACTACTACTACATAAAACCATGGTTCATTCTATCAAAACCATGATGTCTGCTAAGAAACCCATGGTGACAACAGTCCTGGTTATTACAGTCACGGTTACTACAATATTACTAAAGTAAAACCACTGTTATTAACCTTTGTGCTTTAAGAAAAAAATATATATTTGCACTCGATCAAAATCCAGGGCCCTACTTTCTTTTATTCTAGATATTTGAGTTTTATCGCCCAGTGTGCTTTCAAAATCGCACCAGGAACCTGGTTTAAAGGTATTTTGCTTCTAATTCTGTGAATTGACGGCCGCTTCGCGTTAACGTGATGTTTAATTGTGCCGTTCAAGGCTGTGATTCTCTTTTCTCCCCGCAGATAGCGCAGGGGCTCACTTGTAGTCCTACAATCATTTTCCAAAGACTGGATGCCACTGTCCACCACAACACTGAAGTAGGCCATTTCCAGTTTCTTCATGGAATCAGCCACTGGTTCATTGGCTGCCTCATAGGCAAAGTGCCTCTTTGTGCTTCTCAGCCTCTTTTGTTGAAGCACTGCCTCCACATTAATTGTTACATTACATTTATGCATTTGGCAGATGCTTTTATCCAAATTACTTACAGAGCCCTTGTTACAGGGACAATCCCCCGGAGCAACCTGGAGTTAAGTGCCTTGCTCAAGAACACAATGGTATTGGCTGTGGGAATCGAACCATCAACCTTCTGCTTAACAGTTTAGTGTTTTAGCCTACTACACTACCTCACAGAGATC
>NC_068283.1:43237847-43289347 GCF_025860055.1 Xyrauchen texanus | reverse complement strand
GGGATGAGTTCTTGGTTCATAATGTGCACTCTATGGTTCACCTTGCCTCTGATGCATACACTTATGGTGGGCTAGATGAATGTAGTGATCTTTCCTTTTGAAAATTACCTACACAACCTGAAGAGGTTAGTACGCACTGGTAGGAATCCTCTGTCACAAATTTTCAAACGTCTCAGTGAAATTGACAAGCACAGAGAGGAATAAACAGCCCAAAGCTGTGGTTGGTATTCAAAAACCAAACAATGATTTTGCTCTCAGTGGCATGCAGTGCTGTGAGGTTATTTCTGCCATAGGTTAAAACGGAGACAAAGAAACATCTTGGTTACGTATGTAACCTCTGTTCCCTGATGGAGGGAACAAGACATTGTGTCGAAGAAGCGACACTAGGGGTCTCTCTTGAGCACCGAATATGCCTCTGATCTATGAAAAAAGGCCAATGAGAAGTTGGCAGACAGTATTTGTATACCCCGCCCCCAGACATACAGGTATAAAAGTGAGGAAATACGTTGAGTTTATTCAGGATTTTTCTGTGGAGCCGAAAATGGTCTGACCACAACAGTGGATTGGCTCAGCGACGTGGCCGGGAGGACACAATGTCTCGTTCCCTCCATCAGGGAACGGAGGTTACATACGTAACCTAGATGTTCCCCGTCTGTCGCTCTCGACGTTGTGTCGAAAAAGCGACACTAGGGGTACATTTTAAATCACGCCATGCGTTGAGCCGTGTACGTGTTCTGCTGACACAGGAGCGGGCAGGTATTTTACGTGCAGAGGCGACCAGCTGTGTCAGACTGCACGTACCCTTCCCCAATGCCCCAAAAAAGTCGTCGGACTCCTGGTTACCCTAGACAGGGGAACAAGGCGAAGCTTGCCAACCTGGGAACGGGCCGAGCCTGGCTGGGCCTCTTTTCTCTCTATGTTTCTCTCCACATAGAGCAAGAATGGCCGGGCCCTTACACGCATCGAGGGAAGGGGGTCTTACGCAGTTTCCTATTCTTTCAGTGGGAAAAGACCCTGCGGAGACAACACCTACCCGGAAGGGGAGGTAAGAGTGGTAAATAGATCACATGGGTTTTTAGGTGACATGTGGAAAGTGGCGCAGTGGTAGATCCAGCCTCAAGGAGGGGGGAGTTGCTACAACATGGTGACCGGAGGGCAGCTAGGACTGCCTAAAAGCAGACAAAGAGCTGCTCAGAACATCTAAAGCTCTGCGTTCGGTCCAAGTAGGTACGCAAAGCATGTACCGGACACAGCAACGAAGGGGCTGGGTCTGCCTCCTCCCGGGGCAGCGTTTGCAGGTTCACTACCTGGTCTCTAAAGGGCGTGGTAGGAACCTTGGGCACGTAGCGCTGTCGCGGTCTTAGGATCACATATGTATCGGCCGGACCGAACTCCAGGCAAGTGTCGCTAACAGAGAACGCTTGCAGGTCCCCGACCCTCTTGATGGAGGTGAGCGCGATCAGCAGGTTAGCGGCTCGAAGGGAGGTCTCTGGAGGCCCACGAGAACCACTGAGATATCCCAGGAGGGGAACAGGCTTGGCTGGGAGGGATTCAACCTCCGGGTGCCTCTTAGGAAC
Organism: Xyrauchen texanus; assembly: GCF_025860055.1. NCBI lineage: Eukaryota > Metazoa > Chordata > Actinopteri > Cypriniformes > Catostomidae > Xyrauchen > Xyrauchen texanus. Next base: position 43,287,770 of record NC_068283.1, on the reverse strand, counting down.
CTGATGATTAAGTCGTGCTTACCCAAAGACTTGCCGTCTACTGCAACATGGTGAGTCGCGATAGCAGCGACATACACCTTTAGGGTGGAAGGGGACAGCCTCCCCTCCAGCCTCTCCTGCAGAAATAAGGGCACTGACCTAACTGCGCACCTCTGTGGGTCTTCAGCCCGGGAATAACACCAATTTGTGAACAAGTGCCACTTCATGGCGTAAAGTTGCCTGGTAGAGGGGCAAGTCATGGAGGTTCCAATGGTCTTGGTGCGGATGCCAGAGTGTGCCCCGTCCCTGAGAAAGAAGGTCTGATTGATGTGCCAGCGCAGCAGGGCCCCTTTCCAAATGCCTGCGACTGCGTGCCCATGCACATGGCGCCTGAACCCAATTTGGAGGCGTCAGTCGAGGCCAGGACGCGTCAGGTCACTGGCCGCTGGACGCTGTACAGGGTTTTGACATTTGGCGGTAGGCGGGGGATGATGGTCACACAGTGTGTGCCGCGGCGCCATTCTCGTGTTGTGACTCAAGTCTGGGGCCAGTGCTTAAGCGGTCTCATATGCATCAACCCCAGTAGTGCGGCCACCTCGGAGGATGTCATATACCCCAGGAGCTTCTGGAAAGCTTTTAAAGGGACCGCAATGCCCGGTCTGAAGGCGGCGAGGCATTTCAGCACTGACTGCGCATGTTCGTTGGTGAGACGCGCTGACATTGTGACTGAGTGTAACTCCATGCCGAGAAAAGAGATGCTCTGAACAGGGGCGAGCTTGCTCTTTTCCCAGTTGACCTGAAGCCTCAGAAGGCTGAGGTGCCTGAGCACCTGGTCTCTGTGAGCGCATAGTAACTCTTGTGAGTGGGCCAGAATGAGCCAGTCGTCGAGGTAATTGAGTACGCGAATGCCGGCTTCTCGGTGAGGGCAAGGGCTGGCTCTGCGACTTTCTTGAAAACGCGAGGGGACAGGGATATGCCGAAGGGGAGGACCTTGTACTGATATGCCTAGCCCATCGTACGCGAACCGTAGAAAGGGTCGGTGTCAAGGCAGAATTGAGACGTGACAGTGCCATGCTTGTCTCGGGACTCGAGTCTGGAGCCAGTGCTGGAGTGGTCTCATATGCATCAACCCCAGCGGCGCGACCGCCGCGTAGGACCCCATATGCCCCAGGAGCCTCTGGAAAAGTTTTAGAAGGACCACCGTGCCTGGCTTGAAGGAAGCAAGGCAGTCCAGCACCGACTGAGCACGCTCGCTCGTGAGACGTGCTGTCATTGAGACTGAGTCTAACTCCAACCTGAGAAAAGAGATGCTCGGAACCGGAGTGAGCTTGCTCTTTTCCCAGTTGACCTGAAGCCCCAAGCGGCTGAGGTGCCGGAGCACCTGGTCTCTGTGTGTGCATAGTAACTCTCGAGAGTGTGCTAGGATGAGCCAGTCGTCGAGGTAGTTGAGAACGCGGATACCGGCTACTCGTAGCGGGGCAAGGGCTGCCTCTGCGACCTTCGTGGAGACGCGAGGGGACAGAGACAGGCCGAAGGGGAGGACTTTGTACTGAAACGCCTGGCCGTCGAACGCGAACCGTAAGAAGGGTCGGTGTCGTGGCAAAATTGAGACGTGGAAGTACGCGTCCTTCAGGTCTACCGCTGCGAACCAATCTAGATGCTGAACGCCAGCCAGAATATTTCTCTGCGTGAGCATTTTGAACGGGAGTTTTAACAAGGCCCGATTGAAAACTCGCAGGTCCAGGATTGGTCGTAAGCCGCCGCCTTACTTGGGTACAATGAAGGGCTGTAGAAACCCTTTTTCATTTCGGTTGGAGGGACGGGCTCTACCGCGCCCTTGGCTAAGATGGTCGCGATTTCCGTGCGCAGGGAACTGGCATGCTCGCCGTGTACTGCGGAAAAGCGGACGCCCCTGAAGGGGGGCGGGAGCCGGGCAAACTGAATTGCATAACCGAGTCGAATGGTCCAGTGCAGCCAGCGTGATGCGTTGGGAAGCCAAAGCCACGCTTCCCAGCTCTGCGCTAGGGGCACCAAAGGGACGAGTATTTTGGACGATACCGGCGGGGCCTCGCGAGCGGGGCGGAACAGGTAATGCAGCGTCGGGTGGCTTCGTTGCGGCCTGAGGCTGAGGTGCTGAGAATAGACTCAAAGCACTTACCTTGCTCCGCGCACCCGGTAGGGGGCGGGTTCGTGACTGAGGAGGAGGTCTGATGCTGGCGTCCTCTGGACTCGTCTGAACCGGCCGGTCGGGGGACAGTCGTGGGCAGGCGGAAGGCGGGATCGCCGCGTCCGGTGTACAGGGACTGTCGTAATCTGAAAGCAGATTGCCGTGAAAACGGCATTTGCGGGCCAGGTGACCCAGAGGCAAAGGAAATAGCTCTTTTATTGAGAATGTGGGTACCACAGCCCCCGTCAGGGGGTGTGGCAAATGAAAAAACAAAGGATTCTCCTCCCGGCCCTCCACCGGGGACGGAGCGGTCTTACCACCTCCGGAGCTAATGTCTTCGGCTCTGGGTCGGCTGTCTCAGGAACGCTTGGGAGCTTCCGGGTCCTAGAGGGGGTTCGGTGAGACAGGGGCGTCGCGCCGCCTGCGGAGTGCTCGACGCTGGGGCTGATAGCTGGGCCCGGGTTGAGGCGGAGCAGGACGCAGGGGGACGCCCTCGGCGGGCAGACGGGGCAGGGCCTGTAGCGGCAGGTCTGCGGCGGGGCATGATATGGGAGATGGCCTCCGTCTGCTTCTTCACCGCGGAGAACTGTTGGGCGAAGTCCTCGACGGTGTCGCCAAAAAGGCCAATCTGGGAGACAGGTGTGTCCAGGAAGCGGTTTTTATCAGCCTCACGCATCTCGACCAGATTGAGCCAAAGATGGCGTTCCTGGACCACTAGGGTGGCCATCGTCTGTCCGAGTGCCTGCGCTGTGGCCTTCGTCGCTCTCAGGGCGAGGTCGGTTTAGCAAATCAGGATCAGGTCCACCCCCGTGCATGTTTCTGAGAGCTTTGGCCTGGTGGACTTGCAGGAGGGCCATCGCATGCAGGGCGGAGGCAGTGCATCCAGCCGCACTGTAGGCCTTCGCGTTGAGCGAGGATGTTGTCCTACAGGGCTTGGATGGGAGTACGGGGCGACCACGCCAGGAGGTAGGGCTACCAGGGCATAGATGGTGCGCAACTGCCCTATCAACCTGGGGAATCGCATCGTATCCGTGGCGCTCTCCGCCATCGAGGGTGGAGAGAGTGGAGCGGGTGGCACCTAGACGAGCGGAGAGCGGGGCTCTCCACGTAGACGTCAGCTCATCATGCACCTCCGGGAAAAACGGGACCGGGGGGATGCGAGGCCGCGAACGGCGCGCTGCCCCCAGGAACCAATCATCCAACCATGAAGGCTGTGGGGAGGACGGAGGGTTCCAATCCAACCCCACGCTCACGGCGGCCCGGGAAAGCATGTCGGTCATCTGAGCGTTTGCCTCAGCCTGGGCCTGCTGGCCCGAAGGCGGCAGTCCAGGGGAGTCCTCGGCATCAGACACCGCACTCTCCGATGCAGCGGTGAGCTCATCTGCTTCGGGCTCGGGAGGATAGACAGCCGGGCCGTGAGGCGAGCCGCTATCGCCGCGAGCGTAGACGGGGACCAGCGAGCGTGTTGGGGAACGGGAGGTTCGCGGGGGGCTACCCGGCTGCCGCCCCCAAATCGCCCCCAGCGCCAACCGCATCATCCTCAATCCCGTGGGAAGAAGGAGCAATGCGGGGTGCAGCTGGGGTGGCTTGCTTTCTGTTGAAAGCAAGCCGCGATCACTAACGTGGTCATGGTCATGTTCTCGCGAGTGAGAACATGAACCATCCACAAACGCCGCCTCGGTGTGATCGCGGCCCAAACACACGAGACAGCGCCTGTGGCCGTCTGAAGCGGAGAGCACTCTACCGCATCCAGGAACAACACAGGGGCGGAAAGGCATCTTGAAAAAGACGCGTCCTGAAAAGGACGATCAACGCCGCTGTGTTTTGCTCTTTTAGAGAAATTGCTCTTTTAATACACAGTGTGTGTGTGTGTGTGTGTGTGTATGTCTGCGCTGTCGAAGCGCTCAGGGGCAACAATGCACGCCATGCAAAGTAGAGAAAGCCGCTGTTGTGCGCCGTCAAATCCAACAGCAAGCAGATCATCAGAGATACAGGAACGTTCAGGGTGTGTATTCTCGCAGCAGACTGCAAACAGACCATCGGCTCCGAAGAAATTTTCTGACTAAACTTCCGTATTTGCCCCGCTTAAGTACCCGTATGCAGGGGCGGGGTATGCAAGTACTGACTGCCAACTCCCATTGGCCCTTTTCAATAGGTGAGAGGTGAATATCGGCGCTCAAGAGAGACCCCTAGTGTCGCTTCTCCGACACAACATGGAGAGAGCGACAGAAGGGGAATAGTAGGTAATCATTCAAAAGTTGATTTATCCAGATGTTTTTTTTTTTTAATTTTATTTTCTTTTATTATAAATTATAAATAACACATTTAAATTTGTATAGTGCTTTTCACAATACACATTGTTGCGAAGTAGCTTTACAGAAGGTCATACATTTAAGGGATAGTTCATCTAAAAATATTTTTTTTCATAATTAACTCGCCCTCATGCCACCTTCATTTGTGCAACACAAAAAAATATACTTAGAAGGATAATTGAGGTGTTTTTGTCCATACAATGTAAGTCATTGTGGTCCAAAACAGTCAAGCTCATAAAATGATGTTAAAGTATTGTGGTAGGGCGGAGGGCGGGCCGGGTCGTGAGTCTACACACCTGGTCCCGTATTAGGCTAATCAAGCCTCCGAGAGGGATAAGGGCCGAATACAGAGGATGGTGCGGGAGAGAGACATCGTTTACAGACATGTGCGTCATGTGTATATTTGTGTCCTTTGTTTTAAGTTTATTATTAAACTATTATTTATTGTCAAGCCAGTTCTCGCCTCCTCCTTTCCCGTTTTTTTTTTCATCTTTCTCTCCACTCTCTCTCTGCCGCTCTGCGTTGGCCTTTTCCCTCTCTTTTAAATGTTACAGTGTTTTTTGTGGGGGTACTACACTGTTACAGGAAGTACCCCCCACATTTTTTTATTATTTCTGTTTCCTTCCCCTTGTCCCCTCCCTCGTCCAGCTAGACGGGGATGACACGGGGCTTAGGGCATGCCCTCCCCCAGGGAAAGGGGGGGGGGGGGGGTGTACGTCATGCCATGGGCTCCCCAACCTGAGAGAACGAGGGAGGAATGTGGTAGGGTGGAGGGCGGGGCCGGGTAGTGATCCTACACACCCGGTCCCGTATTAGGCTAATCAAGCCTCCGAGAGGGATAAAGGCCGATCGCAGAGGATGGTGCGGGAGAGAGAGATCGTTTACGGACATGTGTGTCTTTGTGTCTTTTGATTTAGTTCATTATTAAAATATTATTTATATTATCAAGCCAATTCTCGCCTCCTCCTTTCCTTAATCTACGTTACAAGTATCCTTAAAGATAAAAAAATAAAGGTAATCTCTACGACTCAAGTGGTTTAATACTGAAGCGGTTTTGGCTGAGAGACCATCATTTCCTTATTCACAAGCAGTTTACTTGGCATGTTCATGAGAGAAGCTTGTTCACACTTGCACAGACCTGATCCATGTGCAGAGCGCTGTCCATAAGTTTAGCTGATGTACACATGCTCTGCACAAGTGTCAAGCATAAAGAAATGTGAACATGCTTCTCTCATGAACGCGCAAAGGAGACTGTCGATGTCAAGTTTAATTGCGACTAAGAAGTCACAGATTGGGCTCACTATTAGCCCCGCCACTGTGGTAGTAGTTTATTCCCTTTGACGTCTACCCTAAGAGACCTAAGTAATACAGGCAGAGTTGGTTGTATTTAATTTTCTGTGAAGCCCATCTGAAGTAACACAGGCAGTTGTCATAGAGGCACCCCTTCACCATACACCATACATTGAAGCACTCACTTAATTAATAAATAGAATAAAGGGCACCAGAAATATTTCTATAGGCTACACCTGAGTATTTGAAAGTTCTCTCAAGCAACAGAATACTGTTTAGTAGTGTTTGAAGTCATGTTTAATTTAAAAGTAAAACATTATTGTAGAACTTATTCTAGGGGCCTGGGTAGCTCAGTTGACAGTGACACTGACTATCACCCCTGCAATTGCAAGTTCGAGTCCAGGCTGTACTGAATGACTCCAGCATGCCACCTAAGCAACCAAATTGGCCCGGTTGCTAGATAGGGTAGAGGCACATGTCACAGGTTACCCTCCTGGAGGTAGTGATAGTGTACCCACTCTCAGTGGGGTTCATGGTGAGTTGTGAGCGGAGACTAGCGCGGGACTACACATGTGCCACGTCTCCACGGTATCACACACAGTGAGCCACGTGAAAAGGTTACCATCTCAGTAGCAGAGGCAACTGAGATCACGCCACCACAAGGACTTAGTGAGCACTGGGAATTGGACATGCCAAATTGGTTGAAAAAGTGGGGAAATGGCCCAAAAAAGAAAAACAAACTTATTGTAATATTTCATTTCCTTAATTTCAGTTGATTACATGCCATGCACACCTACATTAGACAACACCCACAACACCAATGTGGGTGAGTATGCATTGTCCTGCACTGCTTATTCATTCACTAAATATTTTTGACTAATATTGATTCATTGAATTCTTGACATTTTTATAGCCCAACATAAAATAAGCAGTCCTATGTACTTATGAACTGTTTTTATTATTTAATGACATTTAGATGAATAAAGATGTGAATTTTTGACAAATGTTTCTTTCACTACTTATAACCTTCTATTTTGTGTTAACTTGTTAACAGCACAAATGTCAGATAATTCAGAGCTGAAGATAATGGAACAAGCCATATTTGTTCGACTGGACAAAGTGGATCAGAAACTTTCAGATATCAAATCCATGCTTTTAGGTCTTGTCCCACCAAATAACTCTTCTCATGAGTTTCTGTTAAATCCTTGCCAGAGCACAAATTCATTGGATGGTTTGTGCGTGAAGTTAAAAGATGGCGAATATAAGAATAAAATTGTAAGTTATTTAAATTTACCAGTAGATTGCCAGTTGATGTTTTGTTTACATTTTGAATGCAGCATTTGTCATTCTTTTATTCACATAAGTCCCAGAGACTTGCTTTTTACTACATGCTATCCTGTTTTAGTGGTCTGCACATAAGTCTATATGGAATTGAAATGGGAAAAATGCAGCCTGCAAAGTGCTAAAATCGAATTGATTTATTTCAGATCCATCACCTCAGCCTTCTTGATAGCAAAACTCCAGGTGATGCTGTAAGGAGGGTGTTGCGCACAGTTGCCACAAACAATGTGTGGGCTCAGTACAGCATGAAGGGTCGAAAGAGAAAGAAAAGCCTTATAGACCTGGAAATCTGCACTGTGATCATTTGAAAGTGTTCCAATAAAAGATTTTCTTTTTTCTTTACCTCAATTGTGATATTGCTTTTATACAAGTTTAATCAGCAAGCATATTTGTTCAATAAATGGCCATTTAAAACAGATATTCTGATACAAAAATATATTCTTTTTTACTTTTGCCTACCTATGCTCTATGGTTATTTCAGAATCCTTACAGAATTCATTCAGATTCATTGCACCAGTAAAATGATGGGATACATTATTTAGAACATCTTTGTTATGCTATTTAGGGCTTTTCACATGGCTTATCCATAGTTTAAAGGAGATGTTAAACCAGGGTTAAGGAAAATTGTGGCCATTATAATCAATTAGATTGTATACTCTGGATGTGTCGCCACATTGCATTGCACAAACAATAGAACAGGGTTCCAAAATGTCAATTAAATACCTCTTTTGAAAATGAAACCGGATGCAAGTTATTCAGACATTTTAATCATTGTTGAAGTCTACTCAAGTTCAAAGCTGATTGTCTGTGCTTTATGTAAATTTACATTTATTCATTTATTATAACCTTTATTTAACCAGGATAACCTCTCTGAGATTAAAAATCTCTTTTACAGGAGTGTCCTGGCCAAGATGGGCAGCAAGTAAATCGTCTCGGGTTACGTATGTAACCCTTGTTCCCTGAAAAAAGCAGAACGAGATGCTGCGCTGAAGAGCGCTTTGGGAACACGTCTCAGTTGTGACCAGCTGTGAATATGTCTGCAACACATCAATGAACATTGACTGGAATTTATAGCCTCTGCCGATGTAATCATTGGACGCACCTGGCGCAGTGGCTATAAATAGATGCGTCGCCGGTGCATCATCAGATATTTCTTCTGAAGAGCAGACCCGGGGCATCCCAGTGCGGCAGAAAAGCGCAGCATCTCGTTCCGCTCTTTTCAGAGAACAAGGGTTACATACGTAACCCAAGACGTTCCCTTTACAAAAAGCTACACTAGGATGCTGCTCTGAAGAGTATTTGGGAACGAGAACACCCACGCTGCCGCACTGTGGTTGTCCGGACCCCCTACGGTGGTGTAGTGTGCTCACAAGAGTGTGAGGGGCCTCAGACATGAGCTTGAGATGTTGACTCAAGGACATAAGAGCCTGGAGTGGCAAGAACATCCAAACCTATAAGAATCAAATGAATATGTGAAAGAGACAGAGCCTCTTTTTGACAGAAATCTCCTTAGAGAAGTAATTTCCATAAGAAAAACCATCTAGAGAGTCAGAAGTCTACTAAACGCTGACTCTAGAGGTTAAAAGGGGGTCTTAATCAGACCCTTAAGGACTACTTGCTCAGTCCTATGAAGAGGTCCTAGTCTTAGTAGGAGGCTGCAGTCGCATGGCTCATGAATGAAGCAAGTAGAGGGCACCCCGCCCACCAAGGCATGGCAAACCGAAGTGGAGGCCACATAGAACCTGGCAGTGGCGAGGCAAGTGCCCGCTGACAGTTCTTCCTACAGAAAATCCAGAACTGAAGCAAACTGACAGTTAGCTGTTTCTGTAATATGAATTTAGTAGAGGGAAATGCATACAGGCACATTTGTGCCATGTATGCGCCACCACGATCGGGGGGGGGGGGAACTGGGTGACTCGGGGAGAAGTTGAGGAGACATTGTGCTATTAACAAGGGGCAAAGAGGTCCTCTTCTGCCCTGTACAATCTCACCCAAATTTGCTCCAAGTGGAAGGAGCCTGAGCATTTAAAATGGTCTTGATAACCTCAGGAGAAAGCCCTGTGTCCCTCAGTTGGTACCCTTAGACGCCAAGCATGAAAGATTCCACAATTCGGGGCAGGGATGAAATATTGTCCCCTGTGCCTGAGAAAGAAGATCCTTCCTGTTCGGAATCACCCAAGGTGAACTGTCGAGGAAAGAAATTAACTTTGAGAACCAAACCCTGTTCGGGTCAGTAAGAGGCAAGACCCTTGCTGGCGAACTCTGGTCAACTAATACCTTAGGGTGGAGTTTTCACTTCCCCGTTGGTATTTTTTATCTGGATAGTAAAACTGCTCCCACATACGGGCATCCAGGGATATAAGCTGCCCTGAGTAACAGGAGCTGCCCTGGACCCCAAGGAGAATCCAACGCATCAGAAATACAGCTGACAAGAATGTGGATCTCCCTGATATTTTATGTAAGAGGCTACCGCTGTATTGTCTACCCGCACCAGGACATGGCAGCCTCAGGAGGAAGTATTTCATGGCCAGAAATACAGCCATCAACTCGAGACAGTGACTGTGACAACCGAGCTGACAACCCTCCTATCCCCTTAAGCTGGACGACCACTTAAGGCCGCTTCCCAGCCCGTCAGGGAGGCGTCTGTCGTTAGCAGACTGCGACAACAAAACGCACCTAGAGTGGGACCCAAGGAAGAAAACCGGGGTCTGAACCACATAGAAAGGGTACGAAGCCTGAGGCGCGTAACCCTTATTGGTCTAGGGGGTTTGGCCCTAGGAAGAAATCCCCTGGCTTTGAGCCACAACAAAAACGGTCTCATGTGCAGAAGGTCCAGAAGGATTACCGAGGACACAGTCACCCTGAGACCTTGACCTAGCCTGACTTTGCTCAGGGTACACTGAATGGACTCGATTCTAGCGGGAGACAGTTGTGCCCGCATAGTGATCGAACCCTATACCCAATGGACAGTGTTCTGAGTGGGAGAGAGGACGCTTTTCATGGCGTTGAGCCTCAACCCCAGAGAAACTAGATGAGCTAAGACAGTATCCCTGTGCTGAACTGCCAGTTGCTGGAACTGAGCTAGGATCAGCCAGTCGTCTATGTAATTCAGAACGCGGATGCCCCGGAGTCACGAAGGAGCCGGTGCTGCATCATGCATTTGTGAATGTGCGGGTTAAGAGGGCTAGGCCAAATGGAAGAACCCGATACTGGAAGGCTTCACCCCTGAAAGCGAACCTCAGGAGCTTCCTGTGTTGCGGCAGAACTTCTAAGTGAAGAAGTGCATCATAGAACCAATAGTGACCAGCCAAACGTGATGTTGGGCTTGTGACACGATCGTCTTGATAGGCAGCATCTTGGACTTGAACACCCAGACTGGGTAGTTCAGGATTTAAGATCTAATGCCAGACGCAACCCCTCACCCTCCACCGGAACCAGGAAGTATATGTTGTAATTACCTGACTCTCTCTCTGGAAGGGGAACACGTTCTATGGCCCCTTTAACCAGGAGATTTGCAGTTTTGTTTTTTTAGTCGACATGACTGATCCGGTTTCACGGAGGTGGCAATCACGCCGTTGAAACGCGGAAAAAGGCAAGAGAATTAAATTCTGTAGCCACTTTCTACTGTTCTTAGAGCCCACAGAGAAATACTGGGCAGAAGTTTCCACACTGCCAGGTTTTCTAGGATGGATACTAATTTCAGAACTTCCTGTTGAGGGGATGTCGGGTGTTCCGAGTCCTGGAATAAGGCAGGAAACAGCGGTACACCCAACTTTTAGTTAGAAGCCTCTCCTTCCCGAAACACCAGAGGCAGTGGGAAAGGAGAGGATTCGTGAGGGTACCGGGAAGGGCGTAGTGACGCGCCCCTTCCCGAGGGGAACTACCTCCACCGGGTTGAGTGTAAGACCCTCAGGGTTTTTTCCTCTTTGAAATAACCGCCCTGAGATCTTGCTTTGGAGGCTGTCAGGGGCAACGAGCCTGTCCCCGCCCCCTGAGTGTGGCGAGGAAAGAATTGCCCAAATGCTTCCTCATGGCTTTTTGCCTCCTGGAACCTGGAGATAACCGTAGTCATAGCGTCTCCAAAAAGCCCAGAATGTGAAATTGGGGCATCAAGGAGAAAAGTTTTATCTTTGTCCTTGATGCCCGATAGGTTGAGCCACAAGTGTCTCTCCGTGCTGACCAAAGTGGACATAGACCAGAAAAGCACGGCCTGTCTGTTTGGTCACACGAAGAGACAGGTCCGTAGCTCGGAACCTGCACTCAGGTACTTAAGCAGATCAGCCTGGTATGTCTGCAAGACCGCCATGGTGTGCAGGGCAGCACCAGTCTGATCCGCCGCTTGATACGCCTTCCCCACTAGCGTGGAGGTGGTCCTGCATGGCTTCATGGGGAGGGAGGGTCTTTTCAGCGATGATGCCGAGCCCGGTGAGAGATAACCCGCAAGTATCTCTTCAACCGGTGGAAACATCGAATACCCCCGTGCCTCAGCACGATAGTCGAATATATCGACGTCGAGGGCATGTGAACACGGGAAGTATAGGGTTTCCTCCATGAACGAGAAAGATCGTCATGGAGGTCATTAAAGAAGGGAAAGGACTGATGAGGCGTTCCCTTCCCCCGGCCACCAGACAAAAATCTATCCTCCAATTGGAGCGTTTGTGGGTCTCTTGTTGCCATGGCCAGTCTAACCTAAGCCTGGCCACAGCGTGAGTAACCACGTTGAGCAATTCCTCTGTTGATTTATTATCAAACCCGGAATGCTCGGAGATGGATAACTCGATATCAGCTGAACTGAAAGAGTCACGGTCCTCCTCATGAACCAAAGAGATGCCATAGCGCGCTTCGAGATCACGGGAAGGACCAACTGGATCTGGGGAGAGAGCGAGCGAAAGGGACGAACCGGTCTCTCACTCCTCAGCCAGATCTTTTCAGAGGAAACAGAAAGGAGAAAAGGTTCACTGCACACTGCCTAACAGAATCTAACTCCTAACAGAGGAAAGAAAGTTTGACAGTTTGTGATAGCACACAGCACAGAATGGCTCTGAAGACAAAATGTGTGATGATGCGCTGGTGACGCATCTATTTATAGCCACTGCACCAGGTGCGTCCAATGATTACATCGGCAGAGGCTATAAATTCCAGTCAATGTTCATTGACGTGTTGCATACATATTCCCAGCTGGTCACAACTGAGACGTGTTCCCAAAACGCTCTTCAGCGCAGCATCCTAGTGTAGCTTTTTGTAAAGGGAACAAAAATTCCCAACCTATTTAAAATCAACAGAATTCTGTCAAATTTAATAGAAGCTTTTGTCCAAATCGACTTACAAATGAGGAATACAACAAGCCATTTATTAGCAATAACATGAGAAGTGATAACAATATGTGGTTCCAAAGTGATTCAGAATAGTACAGGCAAGAACAGGGAGAGAAGAAATAGTAAAAGTTTGTCATTGTGCCAGTGTAGACAGACTCAAGCTCATGTGCCATATCTGCCTTGCACAATGTAGAAAGGGTGTTATTGTACTGTCAGTTGAAAAAGAATGACCCTGGGTTAAAAGTTTCAGTTGTGAAAAGTGTTTAAAAGTTTTTATTTTGATGCAAACAAATGATTTATGAAAAATATATTTTTAGAGGCATGCCGCAAGATGCATCCAAAGGTGTCTATAAAGGTGTTTGTTGAGTGCATCGCAGAGACCTTAAAGTATGCTCCACATCGCGGAACAAGGGTACGTTTTTTTATAACAACATGGATGTGTACCACATGGTGGTGTTATGTATACCCTGTCTTGTTTCACTGTTGCCCTTTTGTTTGCCATTTTTGTCACTTTTGCATTTCTTAGTTTTCACTTTAGTCCTTTATGTAACTCCATAGTCCCCTTGTTAGCGTTCGTGTTTTCTGTCATTGTTTTCACCTGCCTTCATTAGTTTGCCTTTTGCTTCTGTTAATCACCTTGTTATCATGTTTGAGTTCTGTTCGTTCATTGGCCCCTTTTTCCCATGTTTATGTATTTATACCCTGTTTCTTTGTTCAGTCCTGGTCTATCGTTGTTTGGTGTTAACCCGGTTCCCTGCCCAAGTTTCTCTGTTTGTTTCCTTAGTGTTTAGTTAACTGTTTTATATTTCTTTTCCCCATTGTGGGTTGTTACTTTGTGTTTACCCGTTTGTTTATTAAATAAAGTTTAAACTGCGTTTGGATCCGCACCTCCTCGTCTGCCTCGTTGCTCAAGCGTTACAGGTGGGCGATGACTTACTGGAATATTGGCAAGGCTTAATCCACATATGTGATCTAACCTGAGCAGTCAGTGATATTTATTTATACTAGTCATCTATGTCTGTTGTGTATCCAAGCCACAATGGCCTAAAGGTTTTTATTTATCTTTTCTTTGTACTAAGATCTAATACTTGCACTGTGGCAGCAGTGCAATCAAAACATTGTTTTAGGCACACATTCAGGCCAACATGCTTGGTTGGCTCTTCTGAAGTTTGTATAAAAAAAAACATGGATATTTTAGCTATTTACCTTGGTGGGAAATTACACACTTCAGCTTTAGAGAAAAGATGAAAAATAAGTTGTATAAGTGAATGTCTTATGATAATCTCATAACAATTAAAAATAATAACTTGAGCCAATCTGTTCACTTCACAGGTGGAGAATCAGGACAGTGGACACCAGTAGTGTGTGTAATGTGTACACACACTTATATACTGTTACTCTTAATGTTATAAAATACACACACACACACACATTTAATTTGAGGCTTCATCATTTTGCATGAAAATGTTAGATGTATATGAATTTATATTTGTTCTTGTTTTTTATATCATTAAACCATTTTTTTTTATGTTTTGAAAATTAAAAATCTGTTGTGAAACGTTTTAATAGATGTTTCAGATAACATAATTGTACATGATTTCTTTATTATGAGAAAGAATACAGTTTGTAGGGTCATTTGTTTTTGTTTTTATAGCAGGAATGCTATCCTTCAAATGTTCTATTCATGGTAGGAAGACTGGACATTCTCATGTACTTGGAATATTACAAAGAAACATTCCAAGAATTATATTGTGAGGGAAATAAAGTTAGCAAAATGTAAAAAACATTACTCTAACCTTTCAATGACATTCTAAGGAAAACAAGAAAATTGTAACATTAATATAATGTTTAAATAAACATTGAAATAGTGTTATATTGTAAGGGAAAATAAAGTTTGAAAAATGTTTTTAAAACTTTTTTTTTTTTACCTTTAAATAATGTTCTAATCACAATAAGAAAAATTGACATTTTAATGTTCATAGAATATAAAAAATGAATGTTTAAAGAATGTTTTATTTTGGGTGAAACTGAAGTACTATATGGCTACTACAGTACTACTACTACTACATAAAAGAAGGGTGGAGCATGCGGTCATCCGACCTTTGTGCTTTAAGAAAAAAAAAAAAAATCTTTGCACTTCATCAAAATCCAGGGCCCTAATTTCTTTTATCCTAGATATTTGAGTTTTATCGCCCAGTGCGCTTCAATTTTCAAAATAGCACCAGGAAAAGCTGGTTTAAAGGTATTTTGCTTCTAATTCTGTGAATTGACGGCCGCTTCGCGTCCACGTGATGTTTATTTGTGCCGTTCAAGGCTGTGATTCTCTTTTCTCCCAGCAGATAGCGCAGGGGCTCACTGAAGTCCTACAATAATTTTGTATGTGTGTAGCATATATATCCATGTAAAGTGTATTATTTTATAACTAAATACAGTATAGATATATACACATTGAAAATATAGACAGTAGGCATATATTCTACATATTTCAAAAAACGCAAGAATCCATGTGAATATATTGTGTTTATATTCATACATTTTTGTAATATATATATATATAGGCTATATATATATTACAAAAATTTATGAATATGAATATAAACACAATATATATAAACATAGATACGTGCATTATATATGTTAAATAAACATTTGTTCTGTGTAATATCAGGGTTTATACATCCGTGATATTCAATATTTTGAACAATCATCTAATCAAAAGCATCACAATCACAACTGCTTTATGTCCTGCATATTTTTCAAGCAACTTTTAACGACCAACTGAACTTGATTATCATCTAAAATGTATTTTAGCTTCATATTGCGATTTACATTGTCTGAAGAAGCTCAGCGAATGTGATCTGAGGTAAAGAGAAAAAAATTGAAAAGACTTTATTCATCTACAGAACAGGGTACAGCTAATTTAAGTTTGAGAAAAGAAAAGGCATATATAGGTCTAAATTAAATATATATATATATATAATTTTTTCGTTTGGTAATTAATTTTTTTTAATTTAATGCTTTTTTCGTTAGGTAATTTATTTAATTTAATACATTGAATTTTGCCGGAAATTTTTCAAAAGTAAACTAAACAGTAATTTAATAGAATTGGGCTGTAAGTTTTCCAAAAAAAGACAGAAATAAAAAAAAGTGATTATTACTGATTATTTCCTCCTAGTATTGTGTATTTATTTTTAAATTAAAACATCTTTGTGCACTTAAAGTATATGTGTTTTGTATTGTTTGCTAATTCCAAGATTGCCGTCCATTATCCTGAATGGTGTGGAAAGCAACTTTAATAAATAAACAGATGTCTACCATGATTAAGATTAAATTAAAATCACAAACAGTGGCCATTCATTTGTTCTCAGTGCACTTGTCGATGTTCATGATATGAGATATTTGTGTTGGCAATCCTGAAAGTGTCATTCTTGCAGCATCTGATCTATATGCCACTAAAATCAATCCATAATCATGTAGTAAATATACAGGCCTATATAATGAGAGAATCCCCAGGGCCAACATCTTATGCCAAGGACAATATTACAAGTCCATTGAGCAGCTTACTGTGCTTGATTGACAGCAGGGCCGGCCCTAGGGTTTTGGGGGCCCAAAACAAAAATAGTGTATTGGGCCCTACAGGTTTCTGAACCAGCCAAAGGATGTGCACGAAGCACCAATCATGTCAACAATGATGGGACGATCTGGCACATAGTAAGCCCTAGAGTACAACAAAACATGATACCCCTGCCCCCATTGCCTATGAATAGAATATATTTGCATTAGATTAAACAAAAAGCCATTGTTTTAGGGAACACAATTATTTATTTAAAAATATATTAAAACAGATTTATATCTAGATAAAACAGATTTAACAAATTCAAAGAGCAGATTTAACAAAGTGCAAAGAACAGGCTATAAATCTATTCTTAAGTCCAAATACACAAGTGCAATAAAACTACAATAAGAGATAAAAACTCTATAGCCCAAAATGGCTATTCACAGCAGGGCAATGGCCTAGGCTTCAGTAATAACCATGGGTTGCCTGGACCTCAGAACTTCTGCTTCCTAGTCTTTCTAGAGGCAAAATCATCTATAACTGCTTCATAGTTTCTGTCAATCATCTGGTTGCCAACTTCATGGTTGATGCTAATAATAGCCAGTCCACTTAGGTGCTCCTGAGCCATGGATGACCTCAGGTAGGTCTTTTTTCATTTCAGCTTGGAAAAGCTTCTCTCTGCAGATGCGACAGTGACTGGAAGAGCGCATGCTATTCTCAGCGCTATCCAGAGGTTTGGGTACAATTCGGACAGCTCCTTTTGGTGGATAAAGGAAAGCAGATCCATTACTGTCATTTCTTATTTTGGAAAGTCTGGAAGGCTTTGGATCTCCCTCACTAGCTCTCTCCCATCAAGGTCAGCTGCATCACTACATGTGAGTGTCTCCTCAAGCTGTGCACGCTGGTTTCCAAGGGTGGTGTCATCAAGATGTTGGAAGTTCAGGAGCACTCCAAATTTATGTCTGACTTCTCCTAGAGACTGGAAACGGTCATCCAAAGACTGGATGACACTGTCCACCACAACATTGAAGTAGGCAGTTTCCAGTTTCTTCATGGCATCAGCCACTGGTTCTTCAGCTGCCTCATAGGCAAAGTGCCTCTTTGTGCTTCTCAGCCTCTTTTGTTGAAGCACTGCCTCCACATTAATTGATTCACAGAGATCTTTTGCTGTGGTCTGAGTATCTCTGAAGCCAGTGGCCCTGTAATTCACTAGCGATGCTCTGGTTTTGTCTATTAGACTGACCACAGTGTCCAGCTGCAGGTTCACAGATTAAAGATGCTTACTTGTAATAGTAATCTTGCTCAAAATGTCATACCAGACAACGGTGCATATTTGGAAAAGGAATGATCCTATTTCTTCAGCTAGAGACTGTGTCTCGTGTCTCACAGATGGATCTTTTGCCTCGTCTCTGACCTCAAGTAAGGCATCCCTGACTTTGTCTGAATGGAAGCATAAAGGCTCAATGCTATTTTGCCGGCATTCCCACCTTGTGTCACTCCAAGACTTGAAATGAGGTTGGCATGTTTCTTTAAAATGGCCCACCTCTGCATAGTAGCTGATTTATACACCTTCTGTATCACTCCAAAGAAGCTGGTGGCATCCATTGACCCTTTGGCAGCATCTGCAACAGTTAAATTGAGTGCATGTGCTCCACATGGAACATAAAATGCAAGAGGGTTCCTCTCCAGCATTTTGGTTGAACCCCTTTGTTCTTCCCCTTCATGTTAGCACCATTGTCATAAGACTGGCCTCTGCAGTCCTGAAAGAGGATTTTGAGCTCTTCCTGTCTGTTCAGAATAAGAGTGTATAACCCAAGGCCTGTAGATTCAGGGGCTATTAGCAAAACAAGAAAATGTTCATTGATTTGAGGAGTTTTGTCTAGGCAGATAGATCTGATTACGACAGACATCTGCTCCTGGTGGCTGATATCTGGGGTGCAATCCAGAATACTTACAAGATATTTTGACTTCTTTACTTAAGCCACCAATGCATTTAGAATTGAGTCACTGATACAGGTGATGAGCTCATTTTGGATGGTTTTGCCCAAGTATGTGACATAATTCTCTCCACTTTCAATGCGCCTGATATGCTCTTTTAAAACCGGGTCAAACTTGGCTATTAGTTCCACTTCTTTGAGAAACTTCCCATTATTATGGCAATGCAGGGTGTCAACAGACCCCCTGAATCCAAGGATTCTCTCTGCTAGATACTGGATGATTGAAACTAATCGAATTAGCACCTCTCTCCATCTCCTCTTCTCTGCCTCCAGGAGGTCAATTTCAGTTTGGTCTATAGTTTTCTCTTTTTTAAATGGAGCTCTAGTTCCTTCCAAGCCTTTAAGTTGTTTACATGTTCTGTGCTGTTTTCATGTATTCCCAGTATCGTCCCAATATTTATCCAGTCCTGTTGTCCCACTGCATTAAGACTTGCAAAGAATTAAAGAATTAAAATTCTTTTGAGAATAATTTACAGCAAAAACAGTAGACAGCATCCTTTTTTCTGAATACATCAACCATCTACATCTAATTTTCTCCCTATTAACAAGTGGCCTAAACATGTAACGATGGTGGAATCTTCTATTTAGTCTTTTTGGAAAAACAAAGTCTTGGTTCACCTGTTGATGCAGCACCAGAATGACCAGCAGCCGCTGGAGATGACGGACCTGGTATCATGAAATAAAGAAAAGAAATTATATATTTTATAAATGCAAAAACCTCTCATTTCAGAGAGAGAATTTTACCAATAAGATACCAGAACTGTAGTAAGGGCCATTTGAACTCACTAGCAGTCAAGTCAAGTCAAGTGGTTTTTATTGTCGTTTCAACCATATACAGTTAGTTCAGTACACAGCGAAATGAGACAACGTTCCTCCAGGACCATGGTGCTACATAAAAACAACATAGGACAAACACAGAACCACATGAGACTACACAGCTAAATAAAATACCTATATAAAAATACCTATATAAAGTGCACGTGCAAACATGTGCAAAAATTACGGGACAGTACAATACATTTCTAACAATGAACAGGACAATAGGCACAGTGAGAGACAGTGCAGCGCCGATCAGTACACAGTAGTGCAAAAAGATGACAGTTTCTAAAAATGTAAACATAACATACTATGAGATAATGTTCTATGCACATAGCAGTTATTGAGGTAGCAGCCAGTTATAAAGTGACTAAATTAAAGTGCAACTCAGGACAACTCAGTGTGTGTGTGTGTGTGTCAGTCCAGTCTCTGAGTATTGAGGAGTCTGATGGCTTGGGGGAAGAAGCTGTTACACAGTCTGGTCGTGAGGGCCCGAATGCTTCGGTACCTCTTGCCAGACGGCAGGAGTGTAAAGAGTTTGTAATTTCATATAATTTTCAAAAATTATATGAAAAATTATAATTTCGTTATTTTACTAACCCAACCCATCGTCGGCGCTTTATCAGTAGGTTGCACGACACGTGAAGCATTTTTTTTTTTTTAGCTTTCACTTAAGAAGAGTTGTGCACTTTTTATTTTAATATATCTCTTTACATATGTAACGGTGATATATTTTCACCAAGTGACTTTTATTTTAGTGGGTGGCGCTGTCTATGGTGTGTGCGAAAGAGAAGAGGAAGAAGACAGTCGCACCTTTGGCTTTGAAGAAGACAAACGCGCTGTAATATCTGTGCGAGAGATCGACATTTTCTCAGCTGAAGTTGTAAAGGATGTTGGAGGCACACAGTCAGATTAAGTTACGTGAGTTAAGTGTACTTTGACATGAACGTGTGAAGCTGAAGACGTAGATAAAGCGGAAATTCAGTTTATTACGCTTTTGACGGAGAACGGTGTTAAGAGACTGGCCGAGAGCATGAAAGAGAGTTGCTGAAGCCGTGAGTTTCATTCAGAACATTGTTGTTCCTGGCGTAATATGGAATTTTAGTTTTTTTTATCAAACTGCGTTTTTGTAGTCTTCTGTGAACCGTGTCATAGTGATACGCTGTTTTCCGCGCATCGCTTTAGTGCACTTGTAAGTGCGCTAGAAGGAGAGTTAGTTTTGCACGAGTGATTTTTCCCAGAGTATTTTTTTGGCACTTAGAAGAGTCTGACAATAGTCAACGATCAAGTATCGCTTTCAATAAGCCTTTATCTTATTTTTGTGGATCGACCCTATTTAAGTGGGCCTTGCGCGTGCTGTGACTGAGGCGCGCCATTTTTTTCCCAGAAAGTTCCAGAGTTTTCCCGAACTGCGCTGAGCTTCTCTGGTGTTTTTGTGTTTGTTACCCTGCCAACCAGACGACATCTCTTCACTGTCCTGTCTCAGATGTTTTGTTTTGTTATGTTTCATTGTTACAAGTCATTACAAGTGCTCACATAATCAGTCATCGCAAGTCAACGCATCGAGAGTCTTCGTGGAATCAGTCTGGTACAAATGTTCTTTACACACATCTATACGAACATTTTACTGCGTTAGATGGAACTGAACAGAGTGATTATTTGAACTGCACTTGAACTGTGATTTGAACTATTTGATGTGAAGCTGAAAGAGTCATCCGAGTTAATTGAAGTGATTAGTTTGAATTGTACTATAAGAGTCTTCAACTTTATTCAGTATTTTATTAAGTACCATCCAGTGTTATTGGTGAGTTAATTCATGTCTATACAATGGAATTCATTTAGAAAATATACCTCTGAAGAGTGTTATAGAGGGTTTGAAATTGATGTCTTGATGTTTCATAAAGTCTATAAGACTACTTCAGAGAATCTTTTATTCTCAGTTTTATTATTTTGTTTCTGTAAACTGTGAAAATTATTTTCAGAAAAATTTATAGTTTCTAAAAAAAAAAGAGAAAATAAATGAATAATTGTTAAAAGTAATACAGCTGAAGATTATTTCTGGAACTTACCTTGGAGTAGGGGCATCTCACTTTCACTATTAGGTTTAGGTGGGTGGGAACGTGAGCTGGAGTTATCACTTTGCATCACGTTTTATTCTTCAGGAATCCACCGTGTTGACATTTAATTAAACAATTCTTAAAACGTATCATCATCAAAGTAAAAAAAGACCTGAAGCCCACACTTCTTATTCCTGCACTATATCAGACAATAGGTAAGCTAAAACATATACACACTAACACTGTATCCTGAGACTCAAAGCACCGGGGGTGGGGACTAAGATCCTGTCACTTCTAGGTCTTCCAAGGTAACATAGTAATATTCCCCTACGAGGCGAGACTTACAGTCCCGTTACACATAAATACTATTTTCCACTTAAAAACTATAATTTTGTTATTTTACTATCCCAACTGACTCATCCGCGCTTTCCAATAGGTTGCACGTAAGGGGGAAAAATATTTCTTCCACTTAAGAAGAGTTGTGCACTTTTAAGCACTTTTTATTTTAATATATCTCTTTACATAGATATTTTTTTCTACTGAAAAACTATAATTTCGTTATTTTACTAGCCCAACTAATTAGTACTCATCCGGGCTTTTTAATATATTAGCTCTAAGAAAAAAAGTCGTCTTTGGGCAGCCTTCTTGCAAAGAGAGCAGCCACAGCCACGCTCACTGATGAGCAAAAGGTCGAGGCAGAAATGACCATGTACCTGCAGGAAATGGCCATTGATGGGGAAGAGGACCCGCTGACTTGGTGGAAACGAACGACAAAAGGTTTCCGTTCATGGCAAGATTAGCACGGAAATATCTGTGCATATGTGCTACCAGTACTCCATCAGAGCGGGTCTTCAGCACAGCAGGTAGTGTAGATACTCCAATCCGCAGCTTATTAAAACCAGATAAAGTGAATATGTTGGTATTTCTGGCCAGAAACAACGAAATTTAAACATGGTCTATGGTGAAGGATATTAGACTTCTTTACGCATTTTTCGCCATCCGTTGCGGAGCTATTCGATTTTGAATATTATTTTTTTAAACGTTCATTTGTGTAGTTCATATGACCACTTTACAATATTTCAATAACATAATTTATTTTGTAGCCTGTGCTGAAGTTAATTGTGCTGCTAATTATAAGTGAAATGTTAATGGCGAGTTTCGGTCTGAGTGTTGTTCCCGTTTGCTTGTTCTTTATTTGTTGTTCTTCTATGTTTTAATAAATGTGTGTTATTCATATTCACCTTGTTTCTTTCATTTGATTTGACATTATGGATTTATGGCCAAGGAAATTTTTCTTTAAAAGTATTAACCAGACAAAAGTTATTTGGCGTTAGCTGGTCTGGGTTTATCTTAAACTGCCGCTTCAGTGTAAAGAGCTATGTGACAATGAGCAAGATTTTCTGAGACACTACAACTACTAATAATTAATTAATAAAGGCTATTTTCTTGTAGCCTACAACATAAAATATTTTAATCTAAATGTACAGTGTAAGACATGTAAAAAAAGACAAGAAGCTAACAATGTCCAGATCAATATTTGTGTAGCCTGCCTGACACGGTATTTTCACAGACTAACACGTCACGTCTCTGGCATATACTACAGTATTTAAAATAGCATATATGCATTAGTTATATTCTCAATTTAATTTACAGAGCAATCCCTGCAAAGTTTTTAGGTTAACTATAGAAGAGACTAGGATTAGTGAGTCACACTAGCAAGACTCGCAAAAGGGGGCGTGGCATCATGATGGTGGCTCGACATCGTGATGTTGGTCAGCCATCACGATGGACGATGATATCGTCCATCGGCACAACCCTAATAGAGCTGGTGTTAAGGGACCTGGTGAGGTTCTCCACCAGGTGAACACCAAGGAATTTGGTGCTCTTGACGATCTCCACAGAGGAGCCGTCGATGTTCAGCGGAGAATGTTCACCTTGTGCTCTCCTAAAGTCAACAACCATCTCTTTGGTTTTGTCGACATTCAGGGACAGGTTGTTGGCTCTACACCAGTCCGTCAGCCGCTGCACCTCCTCACTGAATGCTGACTACTTGTTCTTGCTGATAAGACCCACCACGGTCATGTCATCGGCGAACTTAATGATGTGGTTCGAGCTGTGCATTGCTGCACAGTCGTGAGTCAGCAGAGTGAACAGCAGTGGACAGAGCACACAGCCCTGGGGGGCCCCAGTGCTCATTGTGGTGGTGGTGGAGATGCTGTTCCTGATCTGGACTGACTGAGGTCTCCCAGTCAGGAAGTTCAGGATCCAGTTGCAGAGGGAGGTGTCCAGGCCCAGCAGGTTCAGCTTTCCAATCCGGTGCTGAGGAATTATTGTGTTGAATGCTGAGCTGATATCTATGAACAGCATTCGAACGTATGAGTCCTTATTGTCTAGGTGGGTGAGGGCCAGATGGAGGGTGGTGGCGATGGCGTCGTCTGTTGAACGGTTTGGACGATACGCAAACTGCAGTGGGTCTAGTGAGGGGGGCAGCTGGGTCTTAATGTGCCTCATGACGAGCCTCTCGAAGCACTTCATGATGATTGGTGTGAGTGCGATGGGACGGTAGTCGTTGAGGCAGGACACTGAAGACTACTTTGGCATGGGGATGATGGTGGTGGCAGTGTCATCGGTGGAGGTGGTTTATGGTCCTGTACTAGTGCTCCTGAGGAGAAGGAAATTATACATACAAAAAATGGATGGAAGGAGCATTACAATTAACCCTTTCCAGCCTGAGCCCAAAATTCTGAAAATTCCATTCTGTGCCAGAATATGGTATTCATATACAAATTCATATTATATTCATATAACGTCACACACCTGAACTATACCATATTGAAGAGAAGAACTAGGGCTTTCAAATGATATACATGTATGTATGATTATTTAAGGCTAATAATCATTTATCAATAAGAATTTACACAGAAATTTTTACAAAAATCTTCTCCAGCCACAATACTTCATCAGACAACTGCATTTTCAACCATTTTAATTACAAGCTAGAGGGAAAATTAGATTGCCCACCAAATTATGTATATTTCATACAATGTAGAACAGCAGACAGATTAGAAATATAATCAACTTTTTAAAAGTTATGACCTTTCTAGTGATTAGTGGGAAAATGGAATAAAACAAACATTTAGAATGTTAACCAGGGGAATAATTGTTCCCAAATTTGAACGCTCCGGCAGGAAAGGGTTAAAGCACACAAAAAGTAGCAAACAGTATTAAAAGAGGCCACAGATTGTCTGATTCGGGAAAACAGCATTAGGACCTTGGTAAACATTAGCTAGCTAGCTAAAGTTTGTATCTAGCTTAGAAGAGCATTGGCGCTCCAGCTGCTGTTGTGATGGTTTAAAAATTATATCGATAGATACCAATATGCTTACTACTTGCAGCTTACCTTCTTCACTTCTTTTCTTGTCTTCAATTTTTTTCTTTTCTCTGATCCTGGTGGGCACGTTACCTTCATGATGGCTGGACGTCTGTTGCCTAGCTACTGCTCTTGGCAGTTGACAAACATAACCAGCAGAGTGCTGCGGGCAGAACGCATCATCCTCTCTGCACCCACACAATTTAAAATCCTCCATCCTCGTTCCAAAATTAGGTTTAAGAAATTTTGAATATGACGTTTCATTGATACGGTTCGGGTGCGGGGGGGCCCAAAACAATTGCGGGGCCCTAAACAAATGTTTAGTTTGTTTATTGGGTCGGCCCCGCCCTGATTGACACAGGAATGTGGAAAAATATACGAAAGTACACTTTTATTTTTATTTTTTTTATTTATTTCATTCATTTAAAACAAATACAACGACAGCATTTATCATGAATGAAAAGGAGCAGAAAGAAGTAAAAACTTATGTCTGCCCCCTATCAACACAAAATCATTTACAGTTCCAGTTCATTTGAGCTGTCTCATGCAGCTTTTGATGCAAGACATCAAAACACAAAATTACATCAATAAAGTTGATCTACTACTCCGCAGTATTATATTTCTGCAACATTGATAATTTAACATACTTCTTAAACACAAAAATGGACTTTGAAGTTTTAATTTTACAATCAAGACTGTTCCACAAACTGACTCCTTTGATTGTGACACATTTTTCCTTTGCAGCCGATTGGAACCTGGGTTTTGTAAAAATCTCAGTACCTTTTAACTCATATATACTTTTCCTCTTGGTAAATTTGTTTTGCAAATTGTTTGGTAAACTTTCCATATGAGCTTTATACATGGTTTTTAGAAGGTTATACTCTACTAATTCATTAAATTTCAGAGTTTTTAGTTGTATGAATAAAGGATTAGTTGGATCTCTGTATCCACTTCCACTGGTAATTCTAATCGCTCTTTTCTGTAAGAGTAAAATTGGATTAATGTATATTTTGCAGGCATTTCCCCACACTTCAATGCAATAGGTCAGATATGGAACAATCAATGAGTTATACAACAAAAACAATGCATTCTTTTTAAATAATCTTTAACTTTATACAGCACCCCTATTATTTGGGATACCTTTACTTTAATCTTAGCTATATGTGATTTCCATGTCAAATGTTCGTCTAACATAATACCTAGAAACTTAATCTCATGTGCCCTTTCAATTTCTAATCCATTAATAAACAATGATGTTTCAACATATTTCTTTTTACTACAAAATATCATAAATTTAGTTTTGCTGATATTTATGGACAATCTATTGGCATTGAACCACTTCATAATCTTCTGAAATTCATTCTCTACAATTGTTAAGACATCTTTTATGTTTTTTCCTGAATAGAATAAAGTGGTATCATCCGCAAACAGAATGCACCTAAGTAACTGAGACACAGACACAATGTAATTTACATATAGAAGAAAAAATATAGGTCCTAGGACCGATCTTTGTGGTACCCCACAAGTTATGTTACAATTTTTAGACTTTATGTTGTCAATTTCAACAAACTGACTTCTGTTTTTTAAATGGCTCTTAACCCATTTGTGTGCCACACCTCTGATACCATATTTATATAATTTATGCAACAATATCTTGTGGTCCAGCGTATCAAATGCTTTTTGAAGATCCACAAAGATGCTTGCTAAATAGTGCCTTTTATCTATAGCATTGGTAATTTCTTCAGTTAGTTCCATAATTGCTGTAGCAGTTGAGTGATTAGGACGAAACCCATATTGACTATTACTTAAAATCTTAAATTCATTTAGAAATTTATTCAATCTAATCGCAAATAACTTCTCCAGAATTTTTGAGAACTGTGGAAGTAATGATATTGGTCTATAATTAGAAAATTCAGTTTTGTTTTCTTTTTTTAAACAATGGAATTACTTTAGCTATTTTCATGCAGTCTGGAAATATCCCTGAAGTAAATGACAAATTACAGATATAGGTAAAAGGCTCAATAATTACATCTATAATTTGCTTTATCAATACCATATTCATATCATTACAATCATTTGATTTTTTTATTGGCATACTTCTGAACAATTGTCAATATGTCACTTGCTTGTACACTTGTAAGAAAAACACTGTTAACATTATCTGGTACTGTGCCACCATTGGTGTTTCCATCTTGAATTTGTTGTGACAAAGTAGGGCCAATATTTACAAAGTAATTATTTACAATTTCAGTTTTACTGCAAATGTCAACACTGTAAAAAGTTTGCTGTAATTTTTACAGGAACTTAGTTACTTTAAAATTATTTACAGTATGATTACTGTATTTTCATTTACAGTAATATTACTGTATTTTCATTTACAGCATATGGACTGTATTTTCATTTATAATTAATCTAATTTAAATGTTATTTAGTTAAGATTTCATTTCTATTTTTTTTTTATTAATATTTTCCACCTGTAAGAAAATCTAATTGTAGCAACATCCCCCCAACCCCAAAAAATCACAATTACTCATGCACATTTTACATTTATTGTCTTTGTTGAACATTTACTTAGTAAAACAAGTTCCAATGTATCTGTAATGTAACAGCTAAAACTTACACATTTTCAAAGTGATACAAGCCAATATAAAATGCAATAAAAAAATCAGTTTGTTGTTACTTTTTAGTAATTTTGCCAATAAAAGTCAACAATCTCTCTGATGAGAGATGCCACAGGGAGATTCAGACTGATGCTTTTTCTTTGCATCCTCTATCCAGATTTTTGGCTGATGTGTGACTTTGATTGCTATTTGGTGCCATCAGGGTTGATTCTCAGAATGAACCTGCAAGCACAAAAAAAATTTAATTATTTCTCATACCAGTGTTTCTCCAACTGTCATAACTCCGTAATGTATGCACTTTGGGGCCAATAAAAGCAATATGTACTGAATACCTACAGGTAAAGTGCATAATTAGTTGATGATCCATGACATTCAAATTACTGAATCATTCAAATCACCATTACAACAAAATATATTTTGGGTTACCTTATGCTGCAACACTCATTTGGAGTCACTAATTAGCCTAACATACAAGTGGGAAAAAGTATACCAATGGGAGGAAACTCAAAGAAAGGCCCTAGCTGGCCAGCACATGCATAAGCAGGATGTTCTTCGAGGCAACAATTCTTGCCACTGAGCTGCCCTTTTTCAGCCTAGACAGGTTGGCATTACAACAAAATCACTGTCCATTTTCCCACCAATACACTTCACATCCCTCATCTACTACATTGATGATTTAATATCAAAATGAGAATCAGAATCAACTTTAATGGCCAAGTATTTGTACACATACAAGGAATTTGACCACAGTTATTTTCATTGCTCTCAATGTGCTTACACAGGATTTATATTATATTTGATCAATAAAATATATATCAAAGTGGATTGACCCTAACCCAAATTAGGAGTATAAATTCTGCGCAATTTGTTGCCACACTGTCATTTAACAGTTGGTGTTATGCTGCTTTTGAAGTGTTTAATGATGTACGAACCTCTGAATAAACTCCAGTGTACTGGCTGCCTCTTCCTGGTACTGGACATTGAATACATAGTAGCAGCCAAACAGGACAGCTAATGCTGATGAAAAATCTGTTACCTCCTGCGGCTGGATGATGACTCTGCCCTCCATAGTTAGCATCCATGTTTTTGCTTGGAGAACAGAATCTCCTGTAACAAACACCATCACAGCAGCTTTTTGGTATTGTCACAGGCTATGTTCAGCCTATGCTTAAGATCTTAAAGCTGGTGTTGTACAGACCCACCATCTGATCATAATCTCAGCCATAGTATCAATTAATTACATTATTTTCATAGCCTTACCAAGTGCAATCACCTTGGGATTCTGGGAACAGTGAAGCTTCTCTCTACATCTGCTGGAGTTGCAGTGACCTAAGTGCAGCAATTAACAAAAAGTAGGAAGAAATTCATTAACTATATAGAGAACATACTTGTGTCTTTCTTTACAATACTTTCTAATAGTCTCCTCTATAGAGGTTATGCTTATATGTCACTGTGTTATATCTTGTGATACAACCCCTTGACCAGCTCAAGTATGTCTGCCTATCTTGCAATTCACAGTTAAATTCTATAACAGGCTTATTACCTGTAAAGTTTGATTTTTGAATGATGCAAATAAAATGGACCCTCAAATGCATGACACATATATACAAAACATGAATAGTCTTTGAAATGTCAAACTATGATCCTAATTACAATCAATATTCTCTAGAAACAGCTGTTCAAATTAGCATTAATACTTACATCAGCCAAAAGATAGAGTGAATCCTCTCTCTCTCTGAAGTACGTCATTGTGGTAATCATAGATGAAAACTGCAAGATCAAGTTGACAAATCTAGAATTAGTCAGGTTCATATTTTGATATGGTGGTAAAACCAGGAAAGCGTTCACACAGATAAAATTACATTGTTTGCACACAAATCGCGCGGTCATTTTTACTGTAACCACAAACTAGTTGCTCGTAAAATATCAACCACGAAACATATAATGTTATGAGAGGCTGCTGATTTAATGGCAACGTTTTAATATTAAAGTCAAATAACATTGGTTTAAGCGCCAGTTTCTTCCTTTTGTTTGTCTGCTTAACGTATCGGTTACCTAACGTAACCTCGGTTCTCTCTAGATGAGGGAACGAGTATTGCGTAAGCTAGCTTACGCTACGGGAAAGATTCATCTTTTCTGAGATATTGAAGCCAAAAAATTATCCTTAATTTTTGTATCCATTGTCAACGCAGTGCGGCAGCTGCAGACCTTGAGCGAGCTAGCTAGCGAGCTCATAGGTTGCTCTGCGGCAACTGCTGCAGCCTATAGACGAGCTTGGGCGAACTCGCATCCAATGAGAGGCGTCCGCGCGCTCACTGCATCAAAGCCCGCCAAAATGGGCGTGACTAGAGTGCATATAAGCGTAGTTCAGTAGGCTGGAACCCTGGTTTTCATTGACTGAAGCTGAAAAGTCGCCGTGGCGCGAAAGCACGGCCGGCTACGCAATACTCGTTCCCTCATCTAGAGAGAACCGAGGTTACGTTAGGTAACCGATACGTTCTCTTACGAGAGGTTCTCTCATATTGCGTAAGCTAGCTTACGCTACGGGAACCCATTGTCAACGCCGTGCGCGCCAAGGGAGCCCTTATGAGTGGGGAAATAATATTTGGCCGGCAAGAATGCGGGTCATTGATTGTGTAATACATAAGCACATAGTAGGACGGGAACGACAGAGCGGCGGTGCCGGTCTGTGTGGAATGTGTCCCATCAGTGCAGCTCACCAGGGGAGCTGTAGCGTATTAAACCGCTAGTAGTTTTGCCTGCAGAGCGGGCACTTCCATATTGTAAAATCTGACAAAGGTGGAGGGGGAAGTCCATCCCGCTGCCACACATATGTCGTGAATGGAAATTCCGCTGGACCATGCCCACGAGGATGCCATGCCTCTAGTGGAGTGAGCCCTAATGCCCAACGGGCATGGCAGGTGTTTTGACGCGTATGCAGCAGCAATAGCGTCCACTATCCATCTAGATAGTGTCTGTTTCGAGGCGGCGAGACCTTTGGTGCGCCCTCGAACTAAACGAAAAGCTGCTCGGAGCGTCTGAAAGCAGCGGAGCGCGCAGTATACAATCTCAGTGCTCTGACCGGGCAAAGGAGATTGGCGTCGCGTTCGCTATCCGGTGCTGGCAGCGCCGATAGGGAAATGACCTGTGCTCTGAAAGGAGTACCGGTCACCTTGGGAACATAGCCGTGTCTAGGCTTTAAAATGACCTTGGAGTCACTTGGTCCAAACTCAAGACACGCAGCTGACAGACAGTGCGTGAAGGTCTCCCACACGCTTGACTGATGACAGGGCAGTCAGAAAAACGGTTTTGAGTGAAAGGTATTTCAAATCCACGGATTGAAGTGGTTCGAAAGGGGGCTTTCATAGTTTCGAGAACTATAGAAAGATCCCAGATAGGAACCGATGGGGCGCGGGGTTCATCCTTCTAGCTCCCCTGAGGAAGCCGGATGACCAGCTCGCTTTTACCCCATGACTGGCCGTGCAGGGGTTCAGCGAACGCCGCAACGGCCGCCACATACACTTTGAGCGTGGATGGGGATCTGCCCTTATCCAGCAGCTCTTGTAGAAATACGAGCAGCGACGACACCCCACATGTCCGTGGGTCCAGGTCTCTGTCGGTGCACCATTTTGAGAACACAGACCATTTTGACGCATAGAGTCTTCTCGTGGAAGGGGCTCTAGCGTGTATGATGGTGTTTATTACTCCTTCTGGCAGAGCGACGGGTAGTCGTTGATCACCCACGCATGCAGCCCAGCTCTGGGTGGGGATGCCAGATTGTGCCACGAGCTTGAGAGAGGAGATCTGCTCTCACTGGGATGGGCCACGGCGCTGTCAGTGACAGCTGCGTAAGCTCCGGGAACCATGTCTGATTCTCCCAACGCGGGGCTATGAGGAGCACCGAGTGACGCGTTTCCCTGATCCTCTGCATTACCTGTGGCAATAGCGAGACGGGAGGGAAGGCGTAAGCCGGGCGCCTGGGCCAGTCCTGGGCCAGCCGTCCTCGCTTCGAGAAAAATATTGGGCAGTGAGAGTTCTCTTTGGACGCAAAGAGGTCTATCTCTGCTCTGCCGAATAGGTGCCATAACGTCTGGACTGTTTGAGCGTGCAGGGACCATTCCCCTGGGGGAATATTGTCTCTGGACAGTCTGTCCGGGCCGCCGCTCAGGTGGCCTGGCACGTGCGTCGCCCTCAGCGAGCGCAGGTGGCACTGGGACCAACTCAGTATGCGTTTTGTCAGATGGAAGAGGTTCCTGGATCTGACACCGCCCTGACGGTTTAGGTAGGATACCACAGATCTGTTGTCCGAACGGACCAGGACGTGGTGACCCTGAATGACCGGGAGAAAGCGCCGAGCGCGTACTGACCGCTATCATTTCCAGACAATTTATGTGAAGGAGCTTTTCCTGAACTGACCATAGGCCTAAAATCGGAGAGCCCTGCGCAGACCGCGCTCCAACCCGTGTTGGACGCTGCCTGTCGAGATGACTTTTCGGCGAGATACAGCTCCCATTGTCACTCCCCGCTGATACCATTCGGCCACTGTCCAGGGCTGCAGAGCTGATATGCAGGTCTGAGTCACCTTGATGGGCTGGCGGCCTGTGGCTTAAGCCCGGCGAGACGTGCGGGTGTTTAGCCAATGCTGAAGCAGGCGCATGTGCAGTAAACCCAGCTGAAGTACTGCTGCGGCTGAGGCCATGTAACCTAGCACTCTCTGGAATTTCTTCAGAGGCGTGAGGCTGTTCATCTGAAAAGATGCGGCTAGTCGCTGAACATGGCGTGCGCGCTGTGTAGATAAGCGAGCCGTCATTGCCACGGAGTCTAGTTCTATTCCCAGGAAGGAAATGGTCTGACTGGGCTGTAGTGAGCTCTTGGTCCAATTGACTGCAAGACCCAAACTGTTCAGATGGCTGAGGAGAACTGCTCTGTGAGACAGAAGCTCCATATGTGACTGAGCCATAATCAGCCAGTCGTCCAAATAGTTCAGACTCAGCAAACCCTGACTCACGCAGGGGTGCGAGCGCCGCATCCATGCACTTCGTGAAAGTACCGGTGCTAAGGACAGGCCGAACGGAAGGACGGTGTATTGATAAACCTGGCCGTCAGGCGAATCTCAAGAATGGCCTGTGACGGGATTTATCTGAATCTGAAAGTATGCATCTTTCAGATCGAGAGAAATAAACCAGTCCCCTGGCGCATACGCGCGAGGAGTTTCCTGATTGTAAGCATTTTGAACGGTCTTTTGCAAGCACCTTGTTCAAAACCCTGAGATCTAATATGGGTCTGAGGCCGCCGTCTTTCTTGGGAACAAGAAAATAACGGCTGTAAAACCCCGACTCGCTCAGAGAGGGTGGCACTTTTCTATGGCCCTTTTGCACAGAAGGCTTGCTATTTCTGAACGAAGCATACACGCTGCTTCCGTGTTCACAGTGGTTTCGAGCCGCTCTGAAGCGAGGGGGCGGCGATCGAACTGTAGCAAATAGCCCTGTTGTATTGTGCTTAACACCCACTTGGATATCCCTGGAATAGCTTCCCACGCTTTGAAGCGTAACGCTAGAGGGTGAATGGCCAATTCGGCTCTGATTGCCAGCACACAGAGCTGAACAAAATGTGTGAGCTGCGTTTAGTGTGTTCATGCATGATTGCTCGCAGACAGCATGAACAGGCTGTTTTGTGAGTGACTTCCGATTGGAATGAATGGGGAAAGAGTCACATCTGTTACGTGATGCTCAAGCATAGTCATGGGCACGGGACTTACACACAGAGGAATGGTTGCTGGCCGTGTAACAGAGCCGGCAGAGAATGGGCGGTACGCGACGCATTTGTGGGCGCATTTATTGACTCTAGCGCTCGAGCGGTTCAGTAATCGCTTATGTGAGCGTGCTCTGGTGGGGACACGAGACATGCAGTGCTTGTGTGCAGAAGTGAACACTGGATTGTGGGCACATTTTCTACACATAGGGCTGGTCGTGTGACAGAGCGGGCAGAGAATGGGCGCCAAGACGCATTTGTGGGCGCTTCATTGACTCTGACGCTCGAGCGGTTCAGTAATCGCTTATGAGAGCGTGCTCTGATAGGGGCACGGGATGTGTTATGCTTGTGTGTAGGGCTAACACTGGGTTGTGAGCACTTTTTCTACACATAAGACATGTTTGCTCTTTACAAGATTTATTTGGTCGCCGTGAAAACGGCGCTTGAGTGCAGGCAAGCGGGCAGTGTCACCGGCTTGTTGGCTGCTAAATTCACCACTGTAGTAGCCTGAGAAAAGGGGACTGACAGGGGGTAAAGCTTTGACAGTGGTCCGCCGCGGCGGACTGAGCCGCCGCTTGTTCAACACAGTTAGGAAGACTTCGCTGCTCGGGTTTCAGCGCTACCTTAGATCGAGGCCCGCGGGGCGGCGGTCTGCGGCGGTTGTCTGAGCGCTGATCGAGGGCGGCCGCCCTGTCGACGCTGAGAAGTCTGGAGATTGTTGAACTGGGCGCTGTGAAGAGGCTCGTGCAGGAGGCTGATCACGTGAGCGGCCTGCAGAGGAGATAGCGCGACGCGGCAGGAAGAGGTTCATGGCTTGGGTGGCTTTCTGGACTTCTGAGAAGCGGTCAACAATGCCACTCACCGCGGAGCCGAAGAGACCGGTTGGAGAGAGCGTGCGTTGAGGAACGTGGAGCTCTGCTTCTCCCATGTCGGCTAGTGTTAGCCATAAGTGTCTCTCGGTCACAGTCAGTGAGGCCATGCACTTCCCTAGAGCTTGGGCTGCAGCTTTGGTAGCTGAAGAGCTGAGGTCTGTCACGCTTCGTAGATCAGTAACAGCCTCTGGGTGCCTGTCTTTCTCATCCCACTCCGAAGAAGGTCTGCTTGTAGGATCTGTAAAACGGCCATTGAGTGCAGAGCAGATGCGGCTTGGCCGGGCGGCGGAATAGGCGCTGCCAACATAGGCGGAAGTCGCTCTGCAGGCCTTAGACGGAGCACAGGCTTGGAACGCCATCTCGCGGAGGTCGGACAAAGGTGTGCTGCTACCGAAGTCCTCGACCGGGGGATGGAGGAGTAGCCTCTCTCAGTGGCTCGCCCAGCGAGAGAGGTGGAGATGTGTGAACGGGTCCTGGCTGAAAAAGGAGCGCTCCACGACTTTGCAAGCTCCGTATGTAATTCCGGCAGGAAGGGAGCGCCCGGCCGCGGGTGTAGAGCGGCGATGGCTTTGAAGAAAGCAGCCGCCGAGTCTGTTGGGTGCCTGCTCAGTTGGCGGTGACCACTGAGCCCGAGGCGGTCGACGGCCTGTGTGAGGAGGCGCGTTAACTCCCCTTCGACCCGGGCGCTGGTCCTGCTGGATTCCTGGGCTGAGGAGGAGGCTTGGGAGCCTGTCCACTCCTCGCTGTCCGGAGCCATGATGGAACAGCGGCCCTTATCCTCCGCCGCCATCCGAGATGGCAGCAGTGCGCCGCCGGGCGGCAACTGCGCTGGCCCCGGGGCGGGAGGGTGAAAGCGATGCTCGAGGGAGAGGCTCCGGCGAGGCAGTCGCCTCAACCACAGTTTCCGCAGCCTTTGTGAGCGGCGCTTCTTCCTGCGCGGCTGAGGGTAGGCGGCGCGGCGGTTTCTGCTTTGATCGCTTCGAAGTCGAGCCCGCAGGGTCGACATCGGTAGCTCCTCGCAGAATCGCGATCCGCCCTCAGTGAGGGCGAAGCTCTGCGTGCCCCAGTCCCAGGCAGAGAGCGCAGATGATGTGGCGGTCTCCTGTGCTGAGAAGGGCGCGACATGAGGCGCAAGTGGAGCGAGGCATCTTGAAAAAGACGCCAGTATTTTTTGTGAATAGTTCGTGAGAACTAGCTTGCTGAATAAAAGGATACGTCGCCGGATGGCGAGCTCGCAGGATGGCTGAAGGTGGCTGAGACGGCCGGCTTTTCTAGCGCTGTCCACGCTTTGCTAGATGCCCTCAAACGGCGACGCGGCTTCCAGGTCAGCGATGCGGAGAGCTTCGCTGAAGAGATGAAAATCAGGGTTCCAGCCTACGTAACTACGCTTATATGCACTCTAGTCACGCCCATTTTGGCGGCTTTGATGCAGTGAGCGCCGGACGCCTCTCATTGGATGCGAGTTCGCCCAAGCTCGTCTATAGGCTGCAGCAGTTGCCGCAGAGCAACCTATGAGCTCGCTAGCTAGCTCGCTCAAGGTCTGCAGCCGTCGCGACTGCGCTGATAATGGATACAAAAATTAAGGATAATTTTTTGGCTTCAATATCTCAGAAAAGATGAATCTTTCCCGTAGCGTAAGCTAGCTTACGCAATACGAGAGAACCTCTCGTAAGAGAACTTACCGTTACAACGGAAACACCAGAAAAGACAAAAGACACCTCCAATCTGGGACTCGAACACGATCCCGACTACAGCCTTGAAGAAAATAAAATAATAATAATAATAATAATAAACTCCGTTTGAACATCGGTGTTCCCTAACACTCTTTAGTATTTCACATTTACGTAGAGTTAAACACTCCTACTCCTGGGTAGCTAACGTTAAAGCGGCAGAGGAACACACAAAAGTTGCGTTTCTCTGTTTAACTAAGGGTTTCTTCTGCTAATTTAATTGATATTAACATATTCACCAGTTGATAATATCACCGTTATATCGGCAATCACCGACAACTCCTAGCCAACAGCCAAAAAAAAAACGGGCGCCAAAAGACAAAAAGTTACTGTTAATAAAACTTTCTTTAATTAGATGACACACGTTAGTATGCTGTTAACATTACAAATCAATACATTTGATAATGTCTCTGTTTTATATAATTAAATATAATAATACAAACAATATACTAACTTTTTTGATGAATCCTTTGTAAAATTTCATTCCCAGTTGTCCTTTATCTCACTTTCACCAAACAGTATGGAAAAAAAATATTTGAAAAGAAATCTCTCTTGCCATTGGTCAGTTTTTTTGTGGGCAGGTTCACTACTCTAAATGGATTTACAGTACAGAAGAATTACTGTAGAATTACAGTAATGACCATATATATTCAGTATCTTTAGTTCTTGATTTTAGAAACAATCGGTACAAATAGTTTTTTTTCTTACAGGCATTTTGCAGTCCATTTGTCATCCATGGATTGTTAACAGTATTTTTCTTGGTTAGAGCATTTGCTTTGGTTATTTTACAATTTTTATCATATAAATTAATCAATGTCGTCATGAAAACCTCATATGCAGTATTTACATTATCTGTGTACACACTATCCCAGCTCTGTTTCTTCAAATCTTCTCTAAAGGCCTCTAAAGCCTTACTAGATTTATCTCGAATAAATGTTGTAAATTCATCTTGTATGATGTCATAAGATTTTTTCTCATAACTTATAAATACAGGAAGATGATCACTCACATCTGTCATAAAGATACCACTAATTAATTTACCACGTACATTTGTAAATATATTGTCAATAATAGTGGCACTATGTGTCACCCTTGTTGGTTTAGTTATCATTGGGTATAGATCTGTACTTATCATGCAATTCTTAAATTCACTTGATGCTGTAAGGTTTCCCAGATCTATATTAAAGTCACCACACAAAATTAATGATTTGTTATTAATTTTTTCAAACATCTCTAGGATTTTGTCTGTAAATAGTACAACACTAGACCCTGGTGCTCTATACACACAACTAATCAACATATTTTTGCCAATTTCATTTGTTATTTCTACAGTAAGCAATTCCATCGAATTTTCCACAGCAGTTGTTTTTTGTTCAATAATTTTACATTTTAAATGATAATCGATATAGAGGGCCACACCCCCTCCCTTTTTAGTTACTATGTTGACATAAAACATATTATATCCTTCAATAACGTCATTGATATCAGATTCCCTCAACCAGCTTTCAGTTATAGCAATCACTTTGAAGTTTTTATCTAACTGACAAAGTAGTTCTTTTATTTTTACTAAATTACCTTTTAAACTTCGACTATTAAAATGTATGATAGATAATGCTTCATTAAGCACCTTGCTGATTTCAACATTATATTGTTGTACAGTATAATAATTGCATACATTTTCTTCATGAGTTAGCAAGTCATGTTCAATATAATTTTCTAGATCATAAATGTTATCATTGTTAGTGTCTACGTCCATTATTCAATATATGTCCAAGTATATCCAACCTGATTTCTCCATTGTCCGTCCGTCCAAGCTGGAGACTCCATCACTCCCGCTGTGAATGTCGATTCTTATATTTCTCAAGTTCCTTCATAGTTTTGATGACCTAAACCATCTTGTTCCCTGATCCACACATTTCCATTCCAAGTCCATGTCCCAGTAATTTTCTTCTGTTTCCTTAGCATCCTCGCCTCTCTTGTGATACCTCCGTTTTTCTTCGTGAGGTGTTCGTTTATATACACATTTGTTCCTTTCAGTTTTTTAGCTTGCATTAGTACATCATTCCTCTGCTTCCTGCTAATGAATCGAATTACTACAGCAGATACAGAGTTCTCGTACTTACTGGGAAATTTGTGGCAAGCAGATATTGCCTCTTTGCGAATGTTTATGTTGTTCCTGTTAAGGAAATCGACTCGGTTACTAACGTAACCTCGGTTCCCTGAGAGGAGGGAACGACTATTGCGTAAGTAGCTTACGCTATGGGAAAACTCCGTTTCTCGAGAAATATTGAAGTCTTTATGTAAAACGCATTGCAGCTGCACAGCAGACAGTGATGAGTGAGGCAGCTCGGTCATTGGCTGTGCTGCGCAACTGCTCGAACCAGTGACGGGCGACATAGAATGCGCCGACCAATGGGGCGCTGTCCCGCATTCGCAGCTCATAGCCTGCTGAAATTAGCATATGAGGGCTATATAATGAACGCCCAGTCATGCCAGTTCTTTTAGGTTCAATCGACTGAAGCGTAACTGACCAAGCACAGACACAGCAGCTTACGCTAATAGTCGCTCCTCTCAGGGAACCGAGGTTACGTTAGTAACAGAGTCGCTCCCTATCGAGAGGTCTCTCCTATGCTATGGGAACACCATGTAAAACGCCAGTGCGTGCTGACTTCGGCTCTATAAAGCCAGAGGCAGGTGCCTGAGCCTTAAAGCAAAGTGATATTCCACGAGCCGCCAGCGGCGAGCTATATAGTGGGGTATGACAGGGCTCCTTGCCTTCAAGGTGGGCTCCTTGTACAAACACAAGCACATATCTCATGTACTGAGCTTTTGTGTACTGGTATGCATAATAAACCCTCTAAGTCGGTCAGAGACGGACCTTATAAGGGAGGAGATGATGCCCAGCATATACATACTCCAGTTCATTCCTCAGTCAGACTGATAGAATGTTGGAATGCAGTGAGGGACCTGTAGGTTATAAAACCTGATAAATGTCGAAGGCGAGGCCCAGCCTGCCGCCACACAAATATCTTCAATGGGTATCCCACTGACCATGCCCACGAGGAGGCCATGCTCCTCGTAGAGTGAGCTCTGACGCCTAAGGGGCATTGAAGGCCCTTGGCTCCATAAGCTAGCGCTTATAGCATCCACTATCCAGCCGATATTTGTTGCTTTGAGACAGCGAGACCCTTAGTTCGGCCGCCAAAGCATACGTAATAATTGTTCCGCCTGTCTGAACAGGGCAGAACGCTCCAAATATACTCTGAGCGCTCTGACCGGCAGAGTAAATTTGCATCACCTTCATCTGCTGAGGACGATAGCCTGCCAGAGATATCACCTGTGCTCTGAAGGGTGTAGAGAGCACCTTAGGAATATACCCGTGCTTTGGCCTAAGGACAACTCTGCAGTCGCTAGGGTCCAAATTCCAGGCAAGCAGCTTGATGACAGCGCGGCAGGTCGCCCACTCTTTTAACTGAAGCGAAAGTGCCAGCAAGAGCGTGGTTTTGAGCGAGAGCTGCTTGAGGTGCGCGGTTCGGAGAGGTTCGAACGGGCACCTTTGAGTCGCCCAGGACCGCGGGCCAGGTCCCAGATCGGCACCGAAGGTGGGCGAGGAGGGTTCATCCTCCTAGCCTCTTAGGAAACGAACGATCAGATCATTTTTTCCTAATGAATGTCCTTTATCAGGATTGTGTGACGCCGCTATGGCAGCCACATAGACTTTGAGCGTGGAGGGTGTGCGCCCGCCTCCAGCAGCTCCTGCAAAAAGGCGAGTACACTTGGTATCTCGCGACGCTTTGGGGTTCAAACTCTTGGTATCACACCAGTCACTGAACACTTTCCACTTTTGGGCATACAAGCGCCTCGTAGAGGGGGCTCGCGCCTCAGTAATGGTTTTCAGAACTCCGGGGAGGTTCTCGGGAACCCGTTGAGGGGCCATGCATGGAGGGCCCACAGATCGGAGAATCATCCTGCTGGCCTGTCCGAGGAGGTCTTGCCTCAGCGGAATCGGCCATGGGGCAGATTGCATCATCTGTACCAGCTCTGGAAACAACGTCTGGTTTTTCCAGAGTGGGGCTACCAGGAGCACTGCACATTTCACCTCCCTGATCCGACTGATGACCTGAGGCAGCATCAGCGATCGGGGAAAAGATACAAGGGGCGGCTCGGCCAAACTTGGGCGAAGCCGTCCGCGTTTTTGAGAAGAAGAGAGGGCAGTGCGCATTTTCCTTGGAGGCGAAGAGGTCGACCTCTGCCTCGCCAAAGGTTCGCCATAACCACTGAACCGTCAGAGGGTGGAGAGACCATTCTCCTGGGAGAACTTTGTCTCTGGATAGCATGTCCGCTCCTTGGTTCAGGATGCCTGGCACGCGCGCTGCCCTTAGCGAAGCGAGGTGGTGTTGTGACTATAGGATGAGCTCCCTGGCCATAGAGTGCAGGAGCTCGACCTGAGTCCACCTTGGCGATTTATATACCTAAACTACCATCATGTTGTCCGCTCGACCAGGACGTGTTCGCTTTGCAGGTACGGAAGCAGGGCTCTGAGAGCCAAGGCGACCGCTTCATTTCCAGACAGTTTATGTAGGAGCTTTTCCGCTTTTGGTCAAACCCGAAACAGGCCTGCCCTCGTAAAGGGCCCCCATCCTATTTTGGAGGCATCTGTCGTGATAATTTTTCTCCGCAGATTCACGCTCAGACTCACGCCGGTTTGATACCAGTTTATGGCTTTCCAGGGCGCCAGGGCTTTTATACAGCCGTGATTCGCTTCTGATCAAAAAGTGGCCCGAGCGCCACGCCGTGAGTGGGGACACGGCTCTTGAGCCAGCTGGAGAGGACGCATGTGCAACAATCCTAGCTGGAGTACAGCTGATGCCGAGGCCATGAGACCGAGCATTCTCTGAAATTGTTTGACGGGCGCGGCGCTACCATTCTGAACGATGTTGCAAGGCGCCGACAGAGAGCCGCGACTCTGATGAGAGGCGCGCTGTCATCTGCACTGAGTCTAGCACTATTCCCAGAAAAGAAATATTCTGGCTGGGGATAGCACGCTCTTTGCAAAATTATTCTCAGACCCAGGCATTGTAAATGGCTGATAGTCCAAGATCTGTGTGTCATTAACTGAACCTCTGATTGTGCTATGATTAGCCAATCGTCGAGGTAATTCAGTATCCGCGACTCCCGCTGTCTCAGGGGGAAAGTGTCCATACATTTCGTGAATGTACGGGGGCCAATGATAGGTCGAATGGTAGTACTGTGTACTGGTATGACTGTCCCTCAAAGCTTAATCTCAGAAAGGGCCTGTGGTGAGGCGCTATCGGGATGTGAAAGTAAGCGTCTTTCAAATCCACTGATAGAAACCAATCCCCTGGGCTGAACTTGCGCGAGGATATGTTTGGTTGTTAACATTCTGAACGAGCTAATCATTAACGCTTTGTTCAGATGTCTGAGATCCAGGATGGGCCGAAGGCCACCGTCCTTTTCGGACGAGAAAATAGCGGCTGTAAAACCCGCCAGCTCAAAGAGGGAGGAACAGATTCTATAGCCCTTCTCTATCAGTTTGAGCACCTCGGTGCGTAGAACATGTGACACATATTTCTCACTTTCGTCTCACCACCGCTGAAAAGCCGGAGTGGTCTGGCGAGCGAATTGAAGTGAGTATCCGTGTTTTATTATGTTCAAAACCCATTTCGGCATGTCGGGAATTTTTTCCCAGGCTTCTGCTCGCACAGATATGGGCTGAATGCCGGCTGGGGGCGTGTCGCAGTGACGTATGGGCCCCGCCGTTAAATCGCTTTGTGCTAACACAGAATCTACGGCTCTCAGAGGCGCAGGTGCGCGCTGAGCAGCCATATTGAGTGCCGAGTGCAGAGGTGCGTGTGAGAGTACAGGCACATGCGCTATTTCCGAAATGCTCACAGCATGAGTCGGAGAGGTGCTTGAAACTGTATGAACAGTGTTTTGAAGTGGGGGTGCATTCATCATTATGGGCACGTGCGCCACATTCATAAAGCTTCTTTTATTTTTTTTTTTTTAAGTTTCTTAGCTCGCGCATTGCATCTGTGATGTTTGCGGCATAGCTGTTTGAAACTGTGTGGGTAGCTGTGTGTAGGGGTGCGTGCAATACGGCAGGCACACGCGCTACACTTATAGCACTTCCCGTTTTTACTGGGGAAGTGTTTATAACTGTGGGAACAGTGCTTGTGTGTAGTGGTGCATACATGACAATAGGCACACGATCTACATTTTTGAGACATCCAGCCTGAGCTGGGGAGGTGTTTGGCACTGTTTGGACAGTATTGATATGTGGGAATGCGACTTTAGTGTGGACATGTGAACCCTTAGTGACACAGGCAGAAAATGACTCTTTTGGTGATTTCTGTGTGTCGCGGAAAACGGCGTTTGATTGCAGGTGAGTGAGTTTTATGACTGGCCCATTGACTGCTGTATAGACATTTCCAGCCGCCTGTAAGGGGACTGGGTAATGTTTTAAATGTTTGCGAGGAGCGGTCCGGCATTTGCGAGACGCCGTATTCCCTCTCTTTCTTCCTGCTGCTAGGAAGACTTACGAGGCTCTGTGCTCAGGGTGATTCTGGTTCGAGGGCCTCGTTGCTCCTGCGGCTTTCTTCGGCCAGCGGAACGCGAAGCGCCGAGCATCCTTTTCAGGTCTGCTCTTCGGCTGGGAGACGGGTGGCTCTGCCCTGGCTCGCTGCTGCTGCTGGGGCGGTTTTTGAGATGAGTTGGAGCTTAGGCAGGAAGTGATGCATAGCTTAGAATCCTTCCGCGCTCAGTGAAGCGCCCGTGAAATCTCTCACCGTAGGGTCCGAACAGGCCGCCGGAGTGACAGGTGCGCCAAGGAAGGGTGCCTTATCCGCGTCCTTCATCTCCGCTAGCGTTAGCCACAGATGGCGCTCAAGGACGATCAAATTAGCCATGGCCCGCCAATGGATTGGGCGGTGGTCTTTGTGGCTCGCAGAGCTACGTCCGTAGCACTGCGCAGGTCCTTAAAAGCGCCGGGTTCAGGTCCAGACTCGTCCATAGAGCGGAGAAGTTTGGCCTGAAACACTTGTAGAACCGCCATCGAATGCAGCGCTGACGCAGCTTGACCGGGCGGCGGCGTATGCGCCGACCGGTGAGAGCTGATGTGGTTCTGCACGGCTTCGATGGGTGAGAAGCTCTGCCCTTCCATCCAGCGGTGGAGGGTGGGCATAGATGGTTGGCCACAGTCTCCTCTAGGGGCGGAGTTGCCTCGTAGCCTCTTTCTCTCGTGCCGTCCACTGAGGAGAGCGAAGAAGAGAAAGAAGGCTTTAGGCGCAGCCGAGGCGGGCTTTCCACGACTTTGTGAGCTCGTCGTGCACCTCAGGGAAGAAAGGAGAAGGTCTCTGTCGGGGGGCCTACCGGCGCCCCTCAGGAACCACTCATCCAGCCGGCTGCGGGCGGGTTCTTCCGGAGAAGACCAGTCGAGCCCGAGGTCTTCCACGGCCTTAGACAGGATACGGACGATCTCCGAGTCCATGCTGGTGCCCGCGCCGTGTCCGCTGATGCCGATGGCGCTGGGTCGAACGAGCCCGCCAGTCGCCGGATGCAGCGCCAAGAGAGAGGCTGTC
Source organism: Xyrauchen texanus (assembly GCF_025860055.1). Lineage (NCBI taxonomy): Eukaryota > Metazoa > Chordata > Actinopteri > Cypriniformes > Catostomidae > Xyrauchen > Xyrauchen texanus. Next base: position 43,244,995 of record NC_068283.1, on the reverse strand, counting down.
ATCCTTTCCGCCGCCGCCCCTGATGTGCCGAACGAGACGAGACCCACCGCTTTGTTGGAGGGGTGCAGGTCCGCCTCGCGAAATGGACCGGGCGGCGGGAGACATCTGGTAGCGGTGATGCCCGGGGACTGAGCCGGGCGTGACATCACCGAGTCGGGTGCTCTGGCAGCCTCTGTGAGCGGCGCTTTTCTTGGCGTGGCTCGAACAGAGGTGGCAGCACAGGGGCAGCCGGCTCGCTGGCGGTGAAAAGGGCAAAGCGAAAGTGCACTCGGCGAGGCCCAAGGAGTCGCATTCAGGGCATCCGCCCTGAATGAGTGCAGCTTCTGCGTGGTCCAGACCCAGGCAGCGAAGTGCAGATGGTGTGCCGATCTCCGCCGGAAAGAGGGCCTCTGCACGAGGCGCAGGCTGAAGGCATTTGAAACAACGCCTGGAAAATAACTTTTACTTTTAAAAGCGCCGCGGGCTAACGCTTGTTCAGTAAAGGATATGCGATGCGCGCCGGATGGCGTAGCAGAAGGCTTCGAAGGCGCTGAAGATGCCGGGCGCCCTCTCAGCAGTCCCGCTGTAAGCTTGTCCACGGCGGCGAAAGACTCCAAAAATCCGGAGGATCCAGTGAAGAGAAGGTCTTCGCTGAAGGAGATTAAATCTAAAAGAACTGGCATGACGGGACGTTCATTATATAGCCCTCATATGCTAATTTCAGTAGTCTTTGAGCCGAACGCGGGATGCGCTCCCATTGGTCGCGCGTTCTAAGTCGCCCGTCACTGGTTCGAGCAGTTGCCGCAGCACAGCCAATGACCGAGCTGCCTCGCTCATCACTGTCTGCTGTGCAGCTGCAATGCGTTTTACATAAAGACTTCAATATTTCTCGAGAAACGGAGTTTTCCCATTGCGTAAGCTACTTACGCAATAGGAGAGACCTCTCGATAGGGAACCACCACCTGTTGCTCCAGTGACTGTAGCTCTTCCCTCGGAGCGTCCTCCGTCGTCTCCGCGTTAGCTGTCGCTCTGGCGTAGGTACGGTGTCGTGTCTTGATCCCAGTAATCACCAAATCGTCCCTCCGCGTATACTGCTCCAGTTCATCAATCCGCTGCTCCAGCGTAGAGATCCGTGCGTCTTTTTCTCTCATCATAATTTTCAATGTTGTCACTTCGTCCACAAGTTTGAGCAAGCGCTCCTGTTGCGATGTCACCTTTGCCAGCTCACTAGACATAAAGTTTAATCATCGCTTGATCTCCTCCATGTCGTCTGCCGCTGGCATATTTTTAGATTTGTGTTTTGAGAGGTGACACTAATGCGGAAGATGGGCGGAATAATGCTGAAAAGTTCAAACTGACAGATGACGTTTATTTGAGAGGTGTTACGGGAGGCAAAAGCATTAGATTGGGTGACTTTTGGTCTAATTAATTTGGACACTCTTATTTCAAAGAGACAATGTCGCGACAGAAATCCTGAGATATCATGTGCTATCTGCGCTTTGATAACAAGAACACAAGAACTGCCCACCTTGTGACAGATAGATTTGCCATGATATCTGAGCTATTTGACAAATTTGTGAAAAACAGCATTTCTTCATACATGCCCGTGAGAACATAACAATTGATAAATAACTGTTCCCTACCAAGGCGCGCTGTCGTGTCACAGATTAGGCTGTATGGTCAATAAACCGGACAAATCTGGCATAAAATTCTGAGTGGCCACTGATACATGCTGAACGCACATCCCTATCTAGGGAAAGACAACAGCAGGCTGGCCAACACATTCTCACACCCCAACTCGTCACATATGGACGCTTGGCCAGGACCCCTTGGCGTCACTTATTGACGCGCTGGGTATACCTTTGGCGTCATTTTACAACGTGTCCTTGCTGAGAGGGCACTTTGATATCAGATTGTGAGGGTTTTTAAACATAAAAAAACAGTTGGAGGGCCATTGTAGCCTATTCCTTCTTATTTTTATTTATTGCAGTCTCGACTCGCGGTGAGCTTACCCAAGACGTGAAATTTCAACGCTACAGGCTCCGGTTCAGAGATATATAGAAGTCTATCGGACTACCCTGCACGTTGAAAAATGACGCCAAAGGTATACCCAGCGCGTCAATAAGTGACGCAACTGCCCAAGCGTCCATATGTGACGAGTTGGGGTGTGAGAATGTGTGTTGCGGTCAGCGGTTATCGGGCAATGTTGTCAGGCATCTAGTCATGCCTTTCCTGGGAAAGGGAAGAAATGAAACAACACACAATTCCTTCACCTCGTTGCAACTGGCAAACAATCTCAATGCTTGTGTTCTTAACAAAAAATATAAAAATAAATATTTTATAGTTTAATTACTAACTCAACATTTTATCTTAAAGGTGCTTTATGTAAGACTGACAACAAGCGTTTGAAATGGGTACTGCAGTCCAAATTCAAAATATTGGTGAGTTGTCTGCCCCATCCCAGATTCAAAGCTCATGAGTGTTGCCAGAATGTTGACATGCAAATTAGGACACTCAGCATGCGTTTTAAAGGATTTCTGAACTTTAAGCTGTCTCCTTTTTCCAAAGGCATCTCCAATATTTATCATTGCTTTACTACGCCTCCGGTCATGGTGGTTTTTAGATGGATGGTGAGGCTTTTTAGGTCTGGTGGAATCCGTTCTCTCTGATCCAGTTCGTTTGCTGGCGTACATGGCTGCATTATGCAGTGTTGTTTGCCTGCAAACTTATTCAAATCTGGCAACTCAGCAGTGCTGAAATACTATTGGTGAGTGAGCAGTGGGCGGGATCACACAGGCCAAAACATAAACATTATTTTTGCCCCAGAATTGAAACTTAAAAGTAGAACTGGATGTAGAATTATTATCAGAGAATATGGCTGAGCTGAAGCTGTTCTGTAAGGGAGAATGGTCCAAAATGCCTTCTGAACATTGTGCGGGTCTAATCCGCAGCTACCGGAAATGCTTGGTTGAGGTTATTTGCTGCCAAAGGAGGATCAGCCAGTTATTAAATCTAAGGGTTCACTTACTTTTTTCCACAACACTGCGAATGTTTAATGGGATGTGTTCAATAAAGCCATGAAAGAATATAAATCGTGTGTGTTGAGAGATAATGTGATCTCATCTTCATCAAAGTGATATGATGTACCACAGTATAAAACAATAATGGCTTCATGATGATTATTAAATTAAGTGTTTTTAAATTTTTTAGGCATTACAGTGAAAGGTCCCTCTGATCCTTTGGTTGTTCCTCTGGGAGGGTCAGTGGTTTTGCCTTGTTATGTTGACAAACCCTTACCAATGGAGGATCTGGAGGTGGAATGGAGAAGATCAGACACAGAGACTCTGATTCATCTGTATCAAGATGGTGAGAGTCGACCAGAGGTCCAGCAGCAGGATTATCATGATAGAGCTCATTTCTTTACTGACCAGATTCAATATGGAAACTTCTCCCTCCTGTTGAACAATGTGACAGCTGAAGATGAGGGAAAGTACAGATGTAAAGTTTTCAGTGGGCAGGATTCTGGTGAAACTGTGGTCGAAATAAAACATGTTGGTAAGAATCTCGTTGAGGTGCATATTAACATTGAATAATAAAATTGTACGCTGTATATTTGCAACTGTTCCTTTTTTCAGAGCGTTTGATAGTCTCGGGATCAGATCACTCCATATCTGCGTATGCGGTGAAGACGCCACTCTGAACTGCTCTGTGGACTCTCACATCACACCTGAAGAGATTGAAGAGCTTTCATGGAAGAAAACAGATAAAGATGGAGATATTCTGGTCCTGCTCTACCAAAACAATGAACCTTTACCCGAATCATCACATGAGCAATACAGAGACAGAGTTGAGTTCTTCACTGATGAAATCTCCAAAGGAAACTTCTCTCTCAGACTGAAGAGTGTCAGAACTGAAGATAAAGGAGTTTATATGTGTCAAGTGTTTGCTGGAGGAGTTTCAGCCAACACAACTGTAGAACTGGTACAACTGGGTGAGTCAGAGATAAATAAGAAAAACACATAAATGCAATAATTGAAGTTTAAACTGATATATGAGTTTTATACAGTTTAGTTGCATGTAAATTGAATTAGCATTATAAATGTGACAGTAACAGTTTGAGTTTGATCTTGTTCATTAACTGCTTCAGTTCTTCAGAAACTCTTTCAAAGTGAAGTCTGAATATTTACTCCTTTTTGTGGACAAAAAGCACCTCAGTGACCTCTAATGTGCGATAGTCCTGCTTTAGGGGTGTCTGTGTGTGTGTGTGTGTGTGTGTGTGTGTGTGTGTGTCTGTGTTTTGGTCAGTATTTTGTTTCTATTAATATTGCAGGTGTGGCACTTTACATAATTACTTTTGGCCGTGTGCATTTACAGATGTGTCAAACCCATTTTAAGTGAAGATCCTTTAACACAGGCTGATGTTTTATTTGTTAAATATTTCTGGGGATTTTAACTTTATGCCACTGTAAAAACCAATAAAACAAAAGAGAACACAAAGAACTGATTAAATGTAATAAAACTGAGACCCAGTTGCAAGAAACACTTTTAGTGAAGAAAACTCTTTGTGACAAAACACTTACAATCGTTTTACTGTAAGGGATTACTTGTAACTGGTTCCATTTAGATTACAATTACATATATTAATCAAACATGGACTCACTTCTCTTGGCTGAATAACTTTGAAAAACGATCTAAAGCAGAAACTGTTTGACTAATTGTAATTACAGACTTGCTTCTCATACTCACATGAGCTGCTCTTGGTAATAATCATTACTGGAAATGAGACGTGCACTAACACATCGTTGTTGTTTCCTGTCAGGTGATGTTTATGGGTAACACTTCATGTTTGTATTCGCTAACATTAGTTACATAAAGTTAACATGAACTAACAATGAACAATACTTTTATGTTCATGATAACATTAATTCCAACATATAGTAATAATACTGTACATGCACACAATTCAAAGTTATATATGTTAACATTAGTCAATGCATCATGAACTAACAATGAACAATTTATGTGTTTATAAATGAACATTAGATTAATAAATGCTGTATATTTGTTCAGAATTAGTTCAAGATATCTAAAGCATTAACTAATGTTAACAAATAGAAACTTATTGTGAATTGTTATCTATTAATATGGAGCATAAGGTCGTGTTATAAGTGCTTTATTACATACTACATTACTACTACTCTTACGGTTTCTGTTATATCTGTGTATCAGAAACAGGGACAGTATGGATAGTATATCATTGTGAACACGGTCATAGATCTAACAAGCTGATGCCTGAATTCATACAGAAATACAGAAATACAGATAATTTAGAAGACAGAGAACAAAAACAATGCTGGACATTTACTATACTATAACGCTCACATAGGGTGCCAAACTAATGTTAACAAATAGTTTTTAATGGCACTTGTAATTCCACATTTCACCCCGAAATGAAAATAATTTTATCATTTAATCACCATCATGTTGTTCCAAACCTGTATGACTTTCTTTAGTTGGTGATACACTAAATGTGTTCTCTGTCACTGTCGATGCATCTTCCACCCTCACATTAAAAGTGAATGGTGACTGAGATTTACATTCTGCTCTGCTTCTCTGTTTTGCACATATTTCCCAAATGAATCACTTGCTGGCAGCTTTAAACACAACTGGATCTGTCACTCAAGTGTACAAGCAGATTTCCAGTTTTACAATCAAGTGCTCACTGTGTGAATACTGAAGTATGGACACTAAATGTTTGAGTGTGTTGTTCATTATTACTTCTGGTGGAAATTACATTTGAAAGGCAAAACTCATGAAGAGAAACACAAAATCTGTGGTGTTAACTGATATTTGTGTTTCAGGTTTGTCTGTTTTACACATAATGGTGTTGATTCTCTGTATCACTGCTGCTGGAGCTGCACTTGTGCTCTGTTTAATCTACTTCACATCACAGAAAAAAGGTTTGATCAAGAAGGATTTTCACATGTGCTGTAAATAAAGACCATCTGGAGCTGTAAAAATACAATATAATCAGTTGAATTTAGTCTCCATTTCTCTGTACACAGTGTAACAGTTTTTGCTAAATATTTTATCATGTAAAATTGCCTTTTATTTTGTCTTAGAAATTATTTCACATTAGAAATTAAATGTATAATCTTTCAGGGTTCATTGTGAAATATCGTAATCTCAGAAAAGTTCCTCCGGGACGTCCAGTGGTTCTGCCCTGTTTCATTGATCCTCATTTACTGAAGAAAGATCTGAAGGTGGAATGGAGAAGATCAGACACAGAGACTCTTGTTCATCTGTATCAAGATGGTGAGAGTCGGCCAGAGGTCCAGCAGCAGGATTATCATGATAGAGCTCATTTCTTTACTGACCAGATTCAACACGGAAACTTCTCCCTCCTGTTGAACAATGTGACAGCTGAAGATAAAGGAGAATACAGATGTACCGGATATAGCAAACTCGGTTCTGTGTTTTCAGGCAGCACAACGTTAAAAGACAAAGGTAAGTCAACAGATAAAATCAAAAATGATAAATAGTCTTGATTTATGTTTTGGTATAATTGTATTATTTTGTTTTATATAATATTACATTTGTGTTTTGTCTTGTGAGTTTGTTTAATTTCAGTTATTACGGTCATAAACTCCACAGAGGTGTTTCTACATTAACTAGTCCAATTCTTCAATCAAAGAACAGTGTGAACGTATTTGTGCTGCATCACTTGTGCTGTTACAGAGATCTAGATGTGTTATTTATACGAGTGTCTGTATGAGATAAACAGAAATATGTCTCATATCATCAATGAAGAAGACAGACACGTCAGAGTCATACAGTGAAACTGACAAACTGAATATCAACAATGTGTTTGTCAGTTTAATGCAGGATGAACATCATCATATGACTCATATTTAGTGAGGATAACAACATTTATTAAATCTGTTAAATCCAAAGACAAAATGAATTGTGTTTCTAGAACAAATAGTTCAGAAGGGAAAAGGAAGTGTCAGATGTTGCAGTGATTGTGTTCATGGACTCGCAGCTTCACTCTTTTTATCTATAAAGTCAAAAGCCCATAAACCGATTTATTTGACAGTTACTATAAGAACATCTTGAACTGATGACAGCACTGAAGACTTTGAGAAATCACTGAACTTTCCAGAATCTGC
>NC_068283.1:43225347-43232847 GCF_025860055.1 Xyrauchen texanus | reverse complement strand
ACCGTCAATTTACACCTGCGTCAGATATATATATATATATTTTTTAAACAAGCCACATAGTACACAATACTACAGATATATTTTATAATAATGCCAAGACATTATATTCATTACATAGTGTAATGCTTTTCAATGCTTTGGAGTTGTTGGAGGTACAAAGAGTTTTTAAATCATATATTTAAAAAAATGTATCCAAAATACTACAGTGTGGGCACATTCCCAAAAAATGTGAGGGGCAGATTCATCTACAGCATTACAGAAGGAGCAAAGTGAAAGTATTTCAGGGAGCATGTTTCTAAAATAAAGATTGACGGGGTAAAAACAGTGTAACAGTTTAAAGGACACCTCCTTAACCGGTAATTCAATATTTGTGAGGTAAACGATAGGGTGACCACCTGCTATTACTCTGTTGCAGGTCAGCAGACCTGATTTTGCGGGACAATGCGGGACACGAGGGAGAGATAACTTACTATTATTGTACTCGGTGAATAAATATTGATTTTATATTAGATGTATTTTTCCAGTGATGTTAAATGTTAAATGTGAACGTCACTCAGTTTGGCAGAAGGTCTACGATTCAAACTCATTTTAACAGCTCAGACCTACTCAATGTAAATATAATGAAGTGAAAATAATAATCTAATCATTAAAAAGTACATTTCCAAACAAGCACATCAATTCCATTATTAAAGACTAGAAAGATTAAATGCGTTCTTACCGGATTTAGTGCGTCTTGAATTAAATTTTTTTGTCTGATCTGCTTCGAGTTGGGCCTTCTCATTCATCATGACTGTAGAACTCCTGGCAGGTGCAGGTGTTCACTTTCACCAGGTGTTCACTTTCACCAGGTGTTCACTTTCTCCTGGAGTTCACTTTCACCAGGTGTTCACTTTCACCAGGAGTTCACTTTCACCAGGTGTTCACTTTCACCAGGTGTTCACTTTCTCCTGGAGTTCACTTTCACCAGGTGTTCACTTTCACCAGGAGTTCACTTTCACCAGGTGTTCACTTTCACCAGGAGTTCACTTTCACCAGGTGTTCACTTTCACCAGGTGTTCACTTTCACCAGGAGTTCACTTTCACCAGGAGTTCACTTTCACCAGGTGTTCACTTTCACCAGGAGTTCACTTTGCACTGTGCATGTTCAGTGTTTTCTTATTAACTTTTTTTATAGTGATTTTGTAATTAAAGGACGATGAAATAAAATGATGCCGAAATAATAATAAAGATAAAGTATTATACAGATAAAATTGAAATGCGGGACACTGCTTATGACTTGTCAGACGCGGGACAAAGCTTCCAATTTCGTGATTGTCCCGATGGTCACCCTGCCATACAACCTGCGTCAGACATGCTTGTCTCGGGTGTGTTGCGTCATTAAAAAAAAAATGTTTAGTTCACTGTCAAGTTAAATATAGTTTAATACTCAATCATTAAACACATCTTGAGATCCCTTAGTTCGCATTTGAACCCTTAGTAACACATATGCGTGTTTTCTTCACTGTATAAACTGCAGAGATGGGACCAAGTCACATATGTGCAAGTCTCAAGTAAGTCTCAAGTCTTAACCTTCAAGTCTCAAGTAAGTCCCAAGTATTTTTTTCTTGGGCAAGTCAAGTCAAGTCACAGGCTATGTCAAGTCAAGTCACAGGCTATGTCAAGTCAAGTCCAAGTCAAGTCACAGGCTATGTCAAGTCCAAGTCAAGTCACCTTATTATTGTAATTTTACCTGCAGAATCTAATCATAATAAAGTGAAAAGACAAGATATAAGTAACTGTCAGTAAATTACAATACTCATGTTCAGTAAAATACATCATGGAATCAAACAAAATTGTAACTTCATAAAATGATTTATTTTTCACTTCTGCTAACAGTGTTTGAAATGTTTTAAATTTTCAACATTGAGTCCATAAACAAATAACAGCTTAACATCCAACAGACTCCTCTCTGAACACCTCCCTCTCTCTCTCTCTCCTCTCTCTCTCTCTCTCTCTCTCTCTCTCTCTCAAACACAGTTACGTACATTAAACTTTGTTACATTTCTCCTCTCTCTCTCTCACACACACACTCTCTCTCACACACTCCCACACTCACTCTCACACACACACTCTCTCTCTCACACACACACTCTCTCTCTCACACACACACTCTCTCTCACACACTCCCACACTCACTCACTCACTCTCGCGCTCTCACACTCCCACTCACTCACTCACTCACTCACTCACTCACACACACACACACACACACACACACACACTCAGAGTATATCCATTAGTCATTACCTCTTTTAAAAGGTATTGCACCTTGAGGTACCAGCGCGCGTGAACGTCATGGCAACGTACAAAACAAAGTACCTCAGCGGGAAACACTTAATGTAAATGCGCGTAACTAAGGTAAATCAAGCAGGCTAGTATGCAGCATAAGCCACGAAGTGTTGGCGAAATAAAAAATTAATGGACAGATTTTTTTTTTCCAGAAAACTTCTTGCACAAAATAAATTCAAGCACTTTCAAGGACCTGTATCTATGTATGTTTATTTTCAAGAACTTTCCAGGGCCTTGAATTTTATTTTTCAGATTCACAAACTTTCAAGGATTTCAAGGACCCGTGGGAACCCTGCTATTATTACATTAGCTAACTACCAACTAACCAGATAAAATTAACAAATTGACAAGCACTTACTGGGCAGAATGGCTCTTCAAATGACGGATCGAAATTGGAGGTTGTCGTCTGGCTGTCCGCGATCTTAACGTTGCATGTCTTGCAAAGCGCTGTTCGTCTTTTGCCATCTTGATAATAATTTTTGAAGCCGAAAGCGATGACCCTCAGTAACGCTTACCTCCGGCTGACATGTTGATGTGTTATCTGATCTAAGTGGGCGTGGTGTGCGTAAGGTACGAGAGGGCATGGCTGATGATAGCCTATAGTGTCGTGATCCAGTCATGACAAAACTATTCTCAGCCTGCGCTCCAGTTGGATCAACTTTACTTTTTAAAATAATTTATATATTTTATATTCCAACTGAAAACATGATGTGATTAACACTCAAGTCATTCAAGTCTTCATGTCTCAAGTCAAGTCAAGTCCCGAGTCTTTAACTTCCAAGTCCGAGTCAAGTCTCAAGTATTTTATTTTTTGTCAAGTCAAGTCACAAGTCATAAAAATAGCGACTCGAGTCGACTCGAGTCCAAGTCACCAAGTCACAAGTCCCCATGTCTGATAAACTGTGTGTTGCTCACACAGCTGAAATTTCACTTACTGCCCTCTGGAGTAAACAGGTGGTACTACAAGCATGCGATTAAAATGCATTAATTTTTTTAACGAGTTATTTTTTGTGTAATTAATCGCGTGTTATTAACGCGTTAACTCGACAGCCCTACTATTAACTAATCAATAACTAATGCAGGACAAATGACTAGCACTACTTTAACATTTTAACTGCTACTGTAAACAAATACACAAGGTTGTTTACCTTATCAATATGCAATAGTATAGCAGACTTATGATTTGGGAAAGCTGTCAATAATTAGCTTATGCTGTCTCCTAAATAACTATGCACAATATGAATAAAATTAAGAGTATTAATAAATATTTTGTTTAAAATATAAAAGAGTAAAAATATATATTCCTACAGAACAGATTAGATCAATAAATTATTGTCATCTGATCATATCAATATTCACATTGCTTTAATTTATTTATTTAAGATTGAACTATGAAAACTTACATGCGTCACGCAACAGTACAAAGTAACTCATTTATCCCACTTTGACAATGTAGATTACAAGAAATAATAATAATGTTTATTTATGAGTTTTAATGAAAAGTTTTGTGTCTGATGAGATCTGTGCTACTGTAGTTGAACGTGTCATTTTCTGAGAAAGAGAGAATAATTGTGTGAATAATTATGGGATATATATATATATATATATATATATATATATATATATATATATATATATATATATATATATATATATATATATATTAAAGTCTTAATCAGGCAGATCCAAATCACAGCAGAAATCATGTTTATATATAAATATCAATGATATCTAACAAACAAGTCTGACAGGATCAATGAATCTGAACAGAGTTAAACACACACACACACACACACACACACACACACACACACACACACACACACACACACACACACACACACACAACATATGAAAACACTGAAGAGAGATGAAGATCTGTGATTCACAGTTGATGTTTCTTTCAATCCAAACTTATAGTTCTTCTCAATAGCAAAGACACTTTTCTTAAAACGAGGCTCGACAGTAAACACAAAACCAACCGGTTTATTCAGGAATGATGATGCAAGATTGAATATGAACCGAATACTGTTCTGTAGATTACAGCAGTTTGAATAAATCTCACATGAGTGTTGTGAGAGAGTATCTGTGTGTTTGACTTTATGAATCTTTTGAAGAAGTTTGAAATGGAGTAAATATAAATATAAATATAAATATACAAGCAAATGTTTCATCTTAAGAGGTTTGTTCAGTTTGAGTTTGAGGTTTCAGGAACTGCAGACGCTCAGTGTTCACGTCTAACTGAAGATTACTTTGGGATTTAGTCACAATGTTTCTCATACACGTGTTTGAGAAAAACTCTTGTGACTAAACATCAGCTTTGCTAGTGTAAAATACCCATGATGCATCTGGATTTGAACATCTGTTTGTCTACTGATAATCAAAATAGAGGAAAATTTTGTTTTAATGATGTAATTCAAAGTCATTTTCTTCTTTTAAATGAACTTTATTGTTTTTATATTATCAGTTGTTTTGTATTTTTCTCAGTTATTTATTGTGTTTATTTTTAACTCTAGATTCAGTCCTCCGTCTTCACGTGTTTCTGGCCTTTTGTCCAAATATCATCATGTTTTGTGCTTTTGTGTTCTGGGGTGTTTCTGAAGGTGAGTCTTTAAATTCATCTTCATTATTAAATGTTGTGAGTTTTGTTTTCATGCCAGATGTTTTATTTTTCTATGTTTAAACATTTATATTCAGTCAAATGTGTTTGTTTCAGGATCTGTGAACGAGACAGTTTGTTGTTGTGCTCTTTATATTCTGAGACCTCTAATGTTGCTCTGGGCCGCTCCATATATTACAGACTTCACAGGTAAATGATTTATTTCTGATTATTGTTTATCAGACATCAGGAGATGAATCATAATATCAGGATGTGCAGACATCACATGATCTCTGTGTCAGTAATCTCAATTATATTTTCAGTGTTTCAGTGTTTTCTGTGATATTATATTTTCTGTTTTACAGGTCACATTAAAAAACTGATTTTAGATCACAGTTGTGTTGCAGAATATGTTTTTCTCTCAGCTGTTATTTATTCAGGTAAACAATCCAAACACAACAACAATAATTATCATGAACACAAAACAATTCACTTTAACAGTCAGTAAAAAACAAAAAATTGTGACTGTCAGAACTGAAGTGATTTAATATTCATGATATTCTACATTATAAAACAATAATATTACACAAATACTTTAAAGGAATATTCCAGGTTCAATTCTAGTTAAACTCAATCAACAACAGTTTTGGAAAATGTTGATTACCATAAAAATGCATTTATATGTGTCCCTCCTTTTCTTAAAAACACAGAATTCTGGGTAACACTGAGGCATTTACAATGGAAGTAAACGGGACCAATCCATAAATGTTAAAATAATTACCATTTCAAAATTATAGCCACAAGATGTAAACAATGTTCATGTTAATGTAATATGTGTGTAAATAAAAACACTTAAAAATGCTTTTTGAGTAAAGTTATGTCCAAATGAACAACTTTGTTGCCATGGCAATGCAACACCGTAACCCTTAAAGCGACCATGAAAACAATAATTTAAACATCTATAAAGCTCAAATAAAAATGTGTTTCATCAGAACAATCAGTGCAAGTGCTTTTATTAAATTATAAGTGTCACATGTTGATTTAAATCCAAACTTTGGCCACATTCACTTCTATTGTAAGAGCCTCATTAACTCCAGTTTTGCATATTTGTAAAGAAAAGATTATTTGGAGTAATCAACATCATGCTTCATTGAGTTTAACTTCAGCTTTAACCCAGAAAATGTATTTCATGTGTCGTGCTGCAGTTCATTCAGGATTTACATGAATGTGTTCATGTGTTCATCTGTGTTTATTTTCACTCTTATAAAATACATCCACTCATCTGTCATCAATCTGATCAGCATTACATCTCACTCTGAAAACATCATGTTACGTCCATGAATTATACACCCTAAATAACATCTCAGTGTTGTATCATGATGTCAGGTGTAATAAAAGCAGGTCAAAGGTCACAGGGTCAATGTCAGGAGCAGACAGTGAAACACTAAAGCACAGATTACTAGAGACAGTCATAAAAACATCTTAAATGAAAAGTGTTTTAATGCTTCTGTATTTATATTTATATATACTGTAGTTTTATCTGCATCTTTCTTTCAGCTCTTTTAAAATCTGCCTTTGGAAAACTTCTGAGTTATGCAGAGACTGAGAGAGTCATAATATCAGTCTTCTTTGGGATAATGTTTCTGTACTGCCTCTGTAAAATCATTTACAGTAAGTATTTCTGTATTATTCTGTTCATACATCATCATGTACCAGTGACATGTTGAGAAAATGATATTAAACCATGTTTCTGTAGATCAGCAGTGTTTGATTCAGACACAGGAACATCAACAATCATTTATCAATTAAAGAGATGAAAATTCAGATGAAATATGAAAAGTCTGTCATCATTTACTCACTCTTGTGTTGTTTAAAACCCGTATGACTTTCTGTCTTACATGGAAGACAAGAGGAGATGTTAGGCTGAGACACACTGAGAGGCCATGAATTATATATTATATTATATTAGGGCTGTCAATCGATAACATTTTTTAATCTAATTAATTACGTGGTCTCCCGATCAATTAATCGCATATACAAATATTTGCTGAGAAAGCCCCTTATATAACAATAATTCAATATATAATGATTATACATATTCATATCAATATATGATTATACATAGTCATCTTTAAATATTAAAAAATTATATATATATATATAATAAAAAATATTCAGATAATTAAAATGCATTACATTCCTGTAGCAGAAGAGTTCATCATTAATAAGACAATAGAAAAAGTGGCTTTAGAATACAATGTATTGTTTACTACCATATTATTGATCATAAGTCAATCATTGACATACAGTTCACAGCAATCCATTACACAAGTGAATTTGTCAATCAGTTGCAGATTTATTATAATTTCTTAAAATTAATGCTTAAAAACTTTTACATCTAGAGCCAAGAGGTATATTAAAACAAACAACATCAAAAAGGAAAATAAATAAACAGTTTAAATAAAAATATCAAATTGTTTACATATTTCAATACACTTTACAGCTTTCTTGTTACTGAAATTGGAAATTGTTCTTAGGTGTTGCTGAACCTCTGAATTATAAATTAAAACTAA
>NC_068283.1:43183341-43224847 GCF_025860055.1 Xyrauchen texanus | reverse complement strand
TGTATTTTTTCGTTCCGGTTTAAGTGTTTCGAGGCGTCTTTCCAGAAGATTACCGGTTATAACGTAATAAAAGAACAGTTAAGGACATTATTTAGAGGGTAAATTGTGTTAATAAACAACATTAAATGAATCACTGCTGGAGTTTTTTCAGAGACAGATTCAGTTGAACATTTTATTTGTGTCTTTAATATTTTAAACAGCACACAGTAAAACTGCATCACTCATATTATATTTAATGGAGCGGTCAACACTGCAAGTGCGGCCTTCAGATGAATCACTGAACATGTCAACAACACGCGTGTAATCAACGTCATTAAACACACATGTGATCTAAACTCAACATATTAAATTGACAAGATTATAAAAATAAGCATGAATGATGTTTGACAGGTTATAGATCTTATTCTTACCACAGCAAAGTCTTCATACACAATCTGGCACATGTTGTAGTCGCTTAAAGGCAAGATCTTGTTGTGTAAAGACACCAGCGATGAGAGTCGGGACAAGATCTTGTTGTGTAGAGACACCAGCGATAAGAGTCGGGACAAGATCTTGTTGTCTAAAGACACCAGCGATGAGAGTCGGGACAAGATCTTGTTGTCTAAAGACACCAGCGATGAGAGTCGGGACAAGATCTTGTTGTGTAGAGACACCAGCGATGAGAGTCGGGACAAGATCTTGTTGTCTAAAGACACCAGCGATGAGAGTCGGAACAACAGAAAATGGCGTCATTTATAAAGTTTACAGAGAAAAAATCTTCTTTGTGTTCTCTGAGCGAATGAAATTAACTGGTTATTAACCGGTTTCAAGCATTTCAAAATAACGTTGTAACACAGTTACGGGAAGGATGGTCAGGGAGGACACAGGAAACGGGGTTCAACAACGGAAGGTAGGCTTTTATTGCCGTTTTTCAAATAACACACAACTAACACAAACGGCACACTGAGTTGCTTTTAGGGCTCTCTCTCTCGACTAGAGGCTCGGAGTCTGCATTTATGCCGCTCTCCTCGTGCTCACTGGAATTAGAGACAGGTGTTAGGCATAATTTAGCTCAGGTGTAAGCGCCCTTACTGCTTTCCTCTCCCGGACGGGCGCTTGACCACGCCCCCGCTGCCACAAACGTTTTTACTTTAGAAAATCTCAAATTGAGTTTGTTCTGGTTTTCTATTTCGTTCTGCAAAAAAAATTTAAAAAATCCTTTTTCGGTTTTTGTAATACTAATAATAATTAGTATTATTATACGTTTATTTTTAAAGCACATTTACAGGCGTTGAACCAAAGTGCAAGTTAATAATTAAAATAGTAATAAATAAATAAATCAGATTAGAAAGGTAATAAATAAAAAGGAATAACAGGAGAAAAGCAAGAATAGTAAAAGCAGAATCAATAAATCGCAGTAAAAAAGGTAAAATATTAATTGAAATGATCTGTGCATAAATTTATTGATTTCCATCAGTTTCATCAAACCCCAAAACTTTAAAGAAGTGACGCTCATGTAATATATGTTATAATAAACATCACAGACATGATTTATTCATCTGAATTCATCTGCTCTTGTTTATTAACACATTCAATTATTATTATAAACTGTCTTTACAATAACTTAAAACTGGATCAAACATTTGGATCCTAAATAATGTAAATATTTCCCATATAGTTTTAGTTGCAAAGATTGGAAAGAAAAGTGGACGGATATTTGACATATTTGACGTTGTGGTTGATCTGATCTTTGATTTTCTGCCAATATTACAATTCATTCTTCTGTTCTACATGTTTGGATCAGGCAGAGGAGGTGAGTCACATTTATTATTGATCTGGATTCATTTGCATTTGCTCTGTTCTTCACATTAATACCAAACATAGATAAAACATATTTGTAACGTTCATTGCTCCTAGTGCCACATTAAAACACTCATAATGAAATACTGTGAATCTGTTGTTGTCTGTATTCTTCATTAATGTGATGACTCTCCTGCTTTTAGGACTTTTCATTGTTGTGCTTTTACCAGTGATGCTAACAATGACAAATGACACAATGTTTGATAGATGCTACTTCAGGCTCGGCTGTAAGTATTTAATGATTTCTGATCTGAACTCTGTTAAAACTGCATCAATAACTCAGTAAATGATCATTGTTATGAACTATTAAAAATTATTCTGTCATTATCAGTCATCATGATTTTATGGCACTCGTCATCTTTTATGGTTAACCGTGTGAATAAGAGTAAATAGTTTTAAGAGAAATGAATCTCCAGTTCTTCACTGATTTCAGTCTTGATCTGATCTGTGGTCAGTTGTGAGATGTTTTGTCTGTTATCTGATCATCATTGTCTTAAATTCACTTTTAAACCCTGATCAGCTTCATTTCTGTTAGTATGAAGAGTTTAATGAAGGGAAAACTTTCTCACACTTTCTTCTCTTTCAGGTTCAATTTCAGTCATCAGAACAGTGCAGTTAATATTAATGTTAGTGATGAATGCAGTGATGATGGGTTTTCTCATCATGACAATGGAAACTGAAACAGGTATGATCATTATTACACAGATAATATGTGAATATATTCATAATACACTGTGTTTCACTGTGTGACTGTAAAAAAAATCCCGTGAAATTTATGGTAAAAAACTGGCAGCTGTGGTTGCCAGAAATCTACCGTAAAAAATACTGTCGAAAATGTTCTTCTGTTTACGGTTTACTTAAAAGGGAACTGTAAAATTTACAGTAAAAACTTGCATTCATTCAGAACTGGTATGAAAAGCAAATACATTTTTTTTTTTATTTAAATACCACAATTTTACCTGGTAAATACGTACTTCGGACAACCATATTCTTCTTAAAACAGCAGTAAAAGAATGTACTTCCTGTTGGCTTCAACTTGCAGAACAAACATTTTGAATAATTGCAATCTTTACCAGAAACACATTAAATAACCTGAACAGATTAAATACTGTTACAAATGTAATTCCCATTGTTCATGTTAGTTTGTACATTACCTAATGTTAACAAATGAGACCTTACTGTAAAGTGTTACCACAAATTTCATGTAAAAAATGAGTAGAACCCAGTAATGAATGTTAAAATATCGTGCACAATGCAGAGATGAATGTAGAAATGTGCAGAGTTGTAATCTTTTGGTCGATGCTCAGCATGAATAGTTTTGATGTGTAGCAGGAAGAGCCTACAGACAAAAACAAACAATAAAATGCCTTTGAGATTAAAGCTCCAAAATATATTAAAACCAGTGTGCTGACATTCACAACCAGCCATTCTGACAATGTACCTGTGAATTAACTTTAACAGTAACTTCCCTATAGTTCACCCAAAAAATGAAGTGGAAACCAAACAGTTGTGGGGCACCATTGACTCCCATAGTATTTTTTCCTTAAAGTCAATGGTGCCCCACAACTGTTTGGTTACATTCTTCAAAATATCTTCCTGTGTTCAGCAGCACAAAGACATTTATACAGGTTTGGAACACATGAGGGTGAGTAAATTATGACCGATTTATTTAAATTTTTGGGTGAACTATCCCTTAAAAATGTTTTATGACACCAAATGTTATTCATTGCCTTGAGAGAAATCTCTGCACTTCAGTATTTGGCCATCTGTGCAATCACAAAGTACATCAGTAGAGTTTGTTTCTGGCAGGTGCATCAAAATGCAATTCCTCTGAATTTAACAGACACTTCAATGTCCCTTTCACAGGTACATAGTATGCAAATTGCTCTGTCCGATTCTCATCTCTACATAAAAGTATTCTTTTTGGTTCAACATATTTGAATACTTTTTTAAAGGTCTGACTCCTTGAGGACTCTGTTCACATGGGTCCCTTATGACAAATAGAAAACAAGTCTGATTCCTTTACAGCAGTAAAGATTTGAGAAATAGTCTCCATGGGTAACGTCAAACTCTGCAGAAGTGAATGTAACTTACTAAAAGTATATGTCTGTCCCAATTAATGAATATTTTGCATCTCATCTACAATATTTAGTATTGTAGAAGCTGGGAGAAGAAACTGTCCTTGTAATTTCAGATAAAATAGGCTAACATTTCTAAAATACAAATCATCAAAATTTTGAAACGGGCCAATTTCACTTTCTTCTGACTCACCTGTATTTGCATCCAGGTCAGCAGGACATTGCTCAGTTGAAACAGACGATGCAGAATGCCGATGTGAATCGCTAATGCTGTTTACTGAATGGTTCCTGTGCTTCCTAGACATATGAGATGTAAAAGAGGACATTATTTGAAAAGCACTTTTGCTCACTTATGGTTCTTTAAGTGAGCAACAAGCCTGTGCACATCCTGGCAATGATGACTACATAGTGAAATACTGCATGTCAAGGCCGTATCACCTACTGAATGTGCAGCCACAGCAGTGTTAGAGCTGTTCCCTTTACAAAAAGCTTCACTACGATGCTGCGCTGCTAAGCGCTAGGGGAACAACTCTAGCTGTGAACCGAGCTGAAATAGTGTGTGTAACACGTCAATGAACATTGACCGGAATTTATAGCCTCGGCTGATGTAATCATTAGATGCACCTGCGGCCAGGCTATAAATGGATACGTCACCAGGTGTCGTCAGAAAACTCTTTTTTTCAGAGCGATTCTGTTTTTGTGTGTTTCACAAACCCTGTCAAAACTTTCTTTCCTCTGTTAGAAGTTAGAATCAGTTAGGCAGTGTGCAGTGAACGTTGTTCTCTTTTCTCTTCTGTTTAGAAAATATTATATATATATTTCTAAAAAAAAAAAAAAAGAAAGAAAAAAAAAGAGAGAATGACTGAAAGCCGCAAACGGTGCGTGTTCCCCTCTTCTCGCTCTATAGCTGAAGACGACACACATCAGTTTTGCTCTGTTTGTTTGGGGGTAAGAGCACGCTGCTCTCGCGTTGTAAAAAGTGCTCCCCTTTGGCACATGGACTCTCCCAGCTACCCCTGTTATTCAGCGAGAAATGGACTATTCCAAAACTGTCCACTGAAGTTTTTGCGAAGTGTCAGGAAGAGAGTTAGACGGGTGATAAATGGAAAAGGAGATCGGCTGAATATTGTATATAGTTTGTAGAGTGAAATATAGTGTATTAGCCCAAATCTGAGGAGTTTATCGATTGTGCATGTGCGTGCATCACACTGTAAGTAATCACATAATTGTTGAACATTCTCAGCGAAGCTAATCCGCCTGTATCCCTGTTTACATTTAAGGTTGTTTACTTAATTTTATTCTACTGCTGTGACACTGCTACAATTCCATGAATATTAATGTCATTTGTTGTTAGTAATAGTTATATTTATTCCTTATAATCACCAATGCACGGTTGTACCTCAGATCGTGCGCATGCGCTCATAGTTGTTTACATCTCGGTTCGACCGCACATGCATCAGTAGCCATGCTCGCGTGCACAGCTCGTGCACAGTGTTAGCGCACACACATCCATCCCCACCTTTTCAAGTATATCATCATCATAGAGATTGTATTGTGTTATATTTCACTGCTATTCGTCAGTATTTTACCAAAGAAGCTTTATTGATATTGTTTGTGGTTTATATATGTTTATATCTGTATTTTGTATTAACAGAACCACACATCTATGCATCTTTAATAAACCAACGATTTGGAACATAACCTGAGTGAGACATCGTTGTTCTAACCGGACAAACTGCAGCCTTCTGCCAACCTGAACTAGCAATTAGAGTGAATAGTTAAAAGATTTTTCATGGTCCTTCGAGCCGGATGTTGAATTGCTACAGAGATGTCTCAACCCGAGAGGAAAGAGCCTGTCGTGCGCCCACGAAGACAGATCAACCCACCGACTCATTTAGTGGATTACGAGCTTGGTGAGCCATTGCCACATCGACAGCCACTCCCAGAATTCAGTCATAGCAGAGTTCAGTCACCAAGTATGGTAGGACAGACTCGATCGACTTCTCCTGTCAGTCAAGAGTTAGATCATGATAAGTGGACACTGAGAAATGAATGGCAAAGTGAAAGATCTGATGGGCGGGGAGAAGAGGAAGTAGAGCTTACAGCTATGCTGCAGGTGATGAAATGTGAGAATGCAGACTTGCGGCTACAAACCAGCCAGCTTCCAGATATTATTTCAGCATTACAGGAGATGCGACAACAGAATGCCATGTTACATCAGGAACTTCAAAATCTTAAGGCGGAAAGGGGAGCCCCCTCCAGGCCAGTGACTTTACCAGTGCTATCTCCAGGTCCCTTTTCTTCAGTGGTGAGCCCTGAGACTCCAAAACGGTTCCGTCCTACTCCAGCCCCACGGACAAACCCCCCAACACCGCTTACGTCCATGAGAGAACCGTGCCCAGTTACAATGGATGAGCGACTTGGATTAGCTGAGGATTTCAGAAACATGGATATTTCCTCCTCAGTACATGTAAGAGCACCACCACAAGTGCGTTACAGTGACCCACCTCAACCCAGGTACTCTCGTTCCTCCCAACACATTCCAGCTCATCAGCCAGAGCTCGAAACCACAACATATGAGCGTGTGCTACCTCCGCATTCAGGCCACAGACAGGCGTATTATCAGTCTTCATCAATGCAGGAGAAAATGTACCGAGGCCCTGCTCCAACCATTCCCTTCCTAACCTCCCCTGATTCTAGAGAGTTCTCTCGATTGAGAATAGCATTGGAGAACATTTTGCCTGAGGATGCAACAGAGCGATTCAAGTATCAGATCCTCACGGACCATCTTAAGTTGGAGGAAGCCCTACTTGTGGCAGACTCATACAGTAACTCAAGCTTTCCCTTCACAAACACAATGATAGCCCTCAATAAAATGTATGGCCAGCCACATCAGCTAGCCTTACAACTTATTGCAGAACTGATGGATGGACCAAACATTCGCAGTGGAGATGTGAAAACTTTTCGCATGTTCGGACTCCAAGTGCGTTCCCTGGTCAGTATGTTGGAACAGCTAGGTAAAGGTAATGTTGAGTTGGAGTGTGGATCACATGTGTCCAGACTGATGAGCAAATTACCACATGATCTCAGGTCCAGTTTCAAGAGGTACACACATCCTCTTCATGTCACTCTCCCCACATTATTGGACTTTGCGGACTGGCTTGAGTACGAGCTACAAGTTCAGGATGACCACACTGACTATACCAGTCAGTCTAGAGTTACGACAGTGCCGAGGAGGGAGTTGAGGAGAGACTTTAGGCAGCCCCGCAAACCCACTACCATCCTCCTTGGTACAGAGAAACCGAAGGCCAGCCCAGCATCACCATTTTATTCACCCAAACCAACTGCTGCTAAGAGAGAAGGGGTGAATGTTTACTGTCCATACTGTGACAATAACAGACATTTCCTGAGCGGCTGTGAGAACTTTAAGTTACTCAACAAAGAGCAGAAGGTGAATTGGATTAAAGGCCAAAATAGATGCTGGCGCTGTGGGCTTGGCCATCATGCTGCCAATTGCACACTGAAAGCCCTTTGTCCATCTTGTAACAGAAAGCACTTGTTAGCCTTACATGATGTGAATGAACAGAGCAGAGCCACAGAAGCATCGGCTCCAGCCAGTGCAGTCTTGTATGTGGATCGTCCAACCTGTGAGAATAAAATTCTGCTGAAGGTGGCTAAAGTTCTGCTCCGAAATGGCAACAAATCCATGGAGGCGTATGCAATCCTCGATGATGGGTCAGAGCGGACTATTATTCTACACGAAGCTGTGTCGAGGTTGAATCTGAAAGGACAGCCAGAGGACTTGCTTCTCCGTACAGTCAGGCAAGATACACAGACTCTTCACGGGGCGGCTGTGACCTTTACTGTGTCTTCAGTGGTTAACCCTCGTAAGGCTTTCAGGATACAGAGCGCATTCACAGCCAATAGTCTGGGTCTAGCAGAGCACACGCATCCTGTCAAGGTACTCCAGAAGAAGTACAAGCACCTTGTAGGCCTGCCACTACAGCACCTTTACAAAGTGAAACCAGTAGTTCTCATTGGTTCTGACTGCCCTCACCTCATCACACCCATAGAACCAGTCAGATTGGGTCCACCTGGTGGCCCTGCTTCTGTGAGAACACGCCTAGGATGGACGCTACAGGGCCCAGCACAAGAACTAACCAGCAGACTTTCCCCACAGAAATGTCTTTTCACCAGCTTACGGGCCACTAACGACATTTATGCGAATGTGGAGAAACTGTGGAAAATGGACATTCTTCCATATCGAAATGAGAAGGTACTGACGAGGTCTAAACAGGATCAAGAGTCCATCCAACTTCTTCAGGATAAAACCAGGAGAGTGGATGTTAACAAAATCCAGCGCTATGCGACCCCTCTTCTACGTGCTAAAGATATGCCAGGTCTACATGCACCCAAAGAAGCTGTCCTGCCACAATTAAGGGGAATAGAGAATCATTTGAACAAGAATCCTGATCAAGCGGCGGCCTACCAAGAGGAGATAGTCAGGTTACAGCAAGCTGGCTACATCACGAAACTCACTCCTGAGCAGGTGGGCTGTTCCAAAGAGAGCTGGTACATTCTACATCATTTGGTGGAGCATAATGAAAAGAAAAGGGTTGTCTTCAACTGCTCGTTTGCTTACCAAGGCCACAACCTGAACGAGTACTTGCTCCCAGGTCCACCACTCAGTTCTTCTCTTCTGTCAGTTCTTCTGCGATTCAGAGAACATTCCATCCCCATTAGTAGTGACATTCGTGGGATGTTCCACCAGGTACGCCTTTTGCCTGAGGACAAACCACTACTGAGATTCATTTGGAGAGATCTTCAGAGAGACAAGGCACCAGATGTGTATGAATGGCAAGTACTTCCATTTGGAACAACGTGCAGTCCTTGCTGCGCCACATACGCGTTACAGAAGCACGTCCTGGATCACAGTGAGTCTGAAGACACAGTTCTCAGTAGAGAAATCTTTCTATGTTGACAACTGCCTTCAGAGCTTCACCTCAAGTGAGACAGCGAAAGATCTTGTAGACAGACTCCGCAATCTCTTAAGTTCTGGAGGCTTCGATCTAAGACAGTGGGCGAGTAATGATCCATCAGTCATCAGCCACCTGCCAGCTGATGCTCAATCTCAAAGCAGCATCCAGTGGCTCAGAGAAGGTTATCAAGATGCACAAGAGTCAACTCTTGGGTTACACTGGCATTGCTCATCAGACACTCTCTCCTATAAGCAGCGGCAGGCAGACCATCCACTTCCAACTATGCGGAGCATATACCAGATCCTCGCTAGGCAGTATGACCCCATAGGCTATATTGTGCCATTCACAACACGAGCCAAGGTGATCGTACAGAAGTTATGGGACAAGAAAAGAGAGTGGGACGATCCCCGTCTACTGGAGAACCTGTTGAACTTGTGGAAAGCATGGGAGAGTGAGCTGGATGGTTTGCAGCACATTGTTTTGCCGAGGGCTTACTGCAGTAAAGAACTGGATCAGCCTACCAGCATGAGGCAGATCCACATTTTCTGTGACGCCTCAGAGCGAGCCTACGGTTCTGTGGCCTACTTACGAACTGAAAACCTGGAAGGTAGAGTGGAAGTAGCCTTTGTAACCGGTAGATCTCGGGTAGCTCCGAAAAAGCAGCAAACCATTCCACATTTGGAGTTATGTGCAGCACTCACAGGTGCACAACTCGCAAAAGTGCTGAAGACAGAATTAACTTTGCCCATCCACAGTATTACTCTGTGGTCTGACTCGACAACTGTCCTTACCTGGCTGCTGTCACACTCATGTCGTTTTAAAGTTTTCGTAGGCACCAGAGTGGCAGAAATCCAGGAACTCATGGAGTCTGATAACTGGAGATACGTGCCAACAAAGGATAACCCTGCAGATGACATCACAAAGGGAAAACTGCTCTGTGACATAGGCCAGGAAATTATAAGGGGCCAAAATTCCTCAGACAGACAACTGACCGGAGATGCCACCATTTACGACCATTGATCAGGACAGTGAACTGAGGAAGCCAATCTTCGTTGTTCTATCAATCTCCACTCCACCTACTCCCGATCCACAGAAATTCCATACACTTCCAGAGTTGTTGAAGGCTTACATCCAGCATGCCAACGGGGCGGCCACTGATATCCCAACAGCAGATAACTACAAAGAGGCAGAACTTGCAGTACTCCATCAGAGCCAAACTGACTCATTTCCAGACGAACTGTCCTTCCTCAGAGCAGGTACATCCTTGCCAAAAAATAGTTGCTTGCTGTGCTTAGCCCCGGAATTTGATGAGGACACCAAACTCATACGTGTTGGCGGTCGTCTCCGTCGGATCAGCCAGCTAGAGGAAGATACGATACATCCTATTGTCCTCGACTTGTCTCATCCAACTACCAAATTGGTGATCAAGGACTATGATAATCGGCTGCATCACTCAGGACCAGATAGGGTGTTTGCTGAACTTCGGAGGAAATACTGGGTGATACGGGGAAGGGCTTCAGTCAGAAACCACCAACGACAATGTACAGAGTGTCAGAGATGGCGGGGACAACCACATCCACCAAAAATGGCGGACTTCCTACCTGCCAGATTGAGGATCCATCAACCTGTTTTCTACTCAACAGGTGTGGATTGCTTTGGACCTTACACTATAAAGGTGGGGCGCAGGAATGAAAAAAGATGGGGAATCATCTTCAAATGCATGACTTCCCGTGCAGTCCACATTGACATACTCACCAGCATCAACACGGATTCCTTCTTGATGGCATTACGACGATTTATCTCCAGACGTGGTAAACCCTTTGAGCTTCTGTCAGACCAAGGCACCAATTTTAAAGGAGGAGAAAGGGAACTGAAAGAGTCATTCATCGCCCTTCATCCTGAGCTTCAAGCTCAACTCGCTAGCCAACAAATAAGATTCATCTTCAATCCACCCAGTTCACCCCATTTCGGCGGATGTTGGGAGAGAGAAATTCGTTCTCTAAAGGCTGCACTTCACGTCACCATTGGCAGCCAGACAGTTACAGAAGAAGTGCTGAGAACTGTCTTCATAGAAATAGAAGGAATCCTCAACTCCAAACCCATTGGCTACACTTCTTCAGACGTCGCTGATTCAGATCCAGTAACTCCGAACATCTTGTTGATGGGGCGGCGAGATGCCTCATTACCGCAAGTGGTATTCCGAGACTCTGAACTCCTGAGCCGTAAGAGATGGAGACATAGCCAGCTTTTGGCTGACCACTTTTGGAGGCACTTTATTCAGCACTACCTACCCAACCTCCAGATCAGACAGAAATGGAGGATTGAAGAAGCTGATCTGCGGGTCGGTGACACATTCATGATTGTGGATCAACAACTGCCCGCGCTCTTTGCCCTGTAGGGAGAATTGTTCAGGTCTTTCCTGGGTTGGATGAGAGAGTCAGAGCCGCGGAAATACAGGTTGATGGCAAAACTTACACCCGACCTGTAGCCAAAATTATTTGCCTGCCCTCTCTTCCCGGCTAGCTTTAAATTTAATGTAGCAAAGACACTTAAAATTGGCAAATTCACACTATGAATTTGGGGGCGGCTGTAAAAAGTGCTCCCCTTTGGCACATGGACTCTCCCACTTACCCCTGTTATTCAGCGAGAAATGGACTATTCCAAAACTGTCCACTGAAGTTTTTGCGCAGTGACAGGAAGAGAGTTAAGACGGGTGATAAATGGAAAAGGAGATCGGCTGAATATTGTATATAGTTTGTAGAGTGAAATATAGTGTATTAGCCCAAATCGGAGGAGTTTATCGATTGTGCGTGTGCGTGCATCACACTGTACGTAATCACATAATTGTTGAACATTCTCAGCGAAGCTAATCCGCCTGTATCCCTGTTTACATATAAGGTTGTTTACTTAATTTTATTCTACTGCTGTGACACTGCTACAATTCCATGAATATTAATGTCATTTGTTGTTAGTAATAGTTATATTTATTCCTTATAATCACCAATGCACGGTTGTACCTCAGATCATGCGCATGCGCTCATAGTTGTTTACATCTCGGTTCGACCGCACATGCATCAGTAGCCATGCTCGCGTGCACAGCTCGTGCACAGTGTTAGCGCACACACATCCATCCCCACCTTTTCAAGTATATCATCATCATAGAGATTGTATTGTGTTATATTTCACTGCTATTCGTCAGTATTTTACCAAAGAAGCTTTATTGATACTGTTTGTGGTTTATATATGTTTATATCTGTATTTTGTATTAACAGAACCACACATCTATGCATCTTTAATAAACCAACGATTTGGAACATAACCTGAGTGAGACATCGTTGTTCTAACCGGACAAACTGCAGCCTTCTGCCAACCTGAACTAGCAATTAGAGTGAATAGTTAAAAGATTTTTCACGCGTTGCAGCAGGGCGGGTGCGAGCACTGCGATTTGCTTTAACAGGCAGCGTACTTCGTGCTCGCCTCGCTTGCTTCCGGGAGTTAGCACTCACGAAAAAAAAAAAAGATAGTTCGTGGGGCTCTTGCATGGATTTGGCTGAGGAGCAAGAGACGGGTTGATCCCTTTCTTTCGCTCTCTCCCCAAACCCAGCTGGTCCTTCACATGATCTCGAAGTGCGTTCCGACGCTTCTTCGGATCATGAGGAGGATCGTGATTCTCTTCCCGCCTCCGAGCTTTCCGTCCGCGATAAAAAATCTACAGAGGAATTGCTCGATGTTGTTACTCAAGCGGTTGCCAGATTGGACTGGCCACGCGAAAGAGACACCAAACCCTCCAAATTAGGGGATAGATTTTATCTTCCAGTCTAAGAAAGGGAACGCCTCATGAGTCCCTTCCCTTCTTTGATAACCTCCATGAGGAGCTTTTTCGCTCATGGAGGAACCCCTAAAAAAATAAAAATAAATAAAAATAAAATATATATATATATAATTTCTTCCCGTGTTCACATACCCTCGACGTCATTATATTCGACCATCGTGGGTGCTGAGGCACGGGGGTATTCAGTGATGCTGCCGGTCGAAGAGACGCTTGCGGGCTATCTCTCGCCGGGCTCGGCATCGTCACTTAAGAAGGCCTCTCTCCCCTCAAAGCCTTGTAGGACAACCTCCACTTTAGTGGGAAGGGCTTATCAAGTAGCAGGTCAGGCTGGTGCTGCTCTGCACACTATGCTGTTTTACAGGCATACCAGAATGACCTCCCGGACGACCTGAGTGTGGGTTGTGCGCTTGACGAGCACGCCTCAGACCCGCATCAGTCCTGTCTGAACGGAGGCTCAAGAGCAAAGCGTGGTGAGTCGTGCTCCTCCTCCCAGGGATTGGGGACAGTCTCGCCTCCCTCGCCAGCCCCCGAAGCAAGACCTCAGGGCTATCATTTCTAGTAAGAGAAAACCCTGACGGTCTTGCGCCTAGATTAGGGGGTAGCTCCCCTCGGGACGGGGTGCGTGCTTCACTTCACCCCTCCCGGTACCCCCGTGAAGCCCCTCCATTCCCGCCACCTCTTGGTGTTTCGGGTTGCAGAGGCTTCCGTCAAAATTGGGTGTTTTCGCTGTTCCTGCATTTTATTCAGGACGCGAAACACTCGACAACCCCTCAACAGGAAGTGTTCAAATATAATACCCATCTCAGAGATCCTGGCACCATGGAAACTTCTGCGAGATATACAGTATTCTTTTCTGTGGGTCTTATATGGGCGTCAGGATTTAATTCACTCGCCTCTTTTCCCTGTCTCCACGGCGTGTTCTCACTACCGTAAACCGGATTTCTTTTTTATGTAAAAAAAAACAAAAAAAACTCAATCTCCTGGTTAAAGGGGCCATGATATGTGTTCCCCTTCCAGACAGAGAGTTTGGTTATTACACTAAATACTTCCCGTTTCCCATGGAGGGTGAGGAGTGGCGTCTGGCTTAGGTCTTAAAGCTTGAACTGCCCGTGGGTGTTCAAGTCCAAGATGATGCCTGTCAAGACGGTCGTGTCTCAAGCCCTACAACTCGTTTGGCTGGTCACCATCGATCTTATGACGCACTTCTATACTTCATTTAGAAGTTCTGCCACAACATGGAAAGTTCCTGAGGTTCGCTTCCGGGGGCGAAGTCTTCCAGGGTCAGGTTCTTTCACTCGGCCTAGCCCTTTTTACCCGCACATTCACAATGCATGATGTAGCGCTGGCTCCTTGCGACTCCGGGGCATCTGCATTCTGAATTATGTAGACGACTGGCTGATCCTAGCGCAGTTCCAGGAACTGACAGTTCAGCACAGGGACATCGTCTTGGCTCATCTGTTTCTCTGGGGTTGAGGCTCAACGCCAAGAAAAGCGTCCTCTCTCCCACTCAGAACACTGTCTATCGGGGCATCGTATGGAGTTCAATCACAATGCGGGCACAACTGTCTCCCGCTACGATTGAGTCCATTCAGATCACCCTGAGCAAAGTCAGGCTAGGTCAAGGTTGCACTGCTATCCGTATCAATGATTTCCAGGTCTCTGGGCGACCGCGTCCACGGTGATCCCTCTGGACCTTCTGCTCATGAGACCGTTTTTGTTGTGGCCAAAAGCCAGGGTATTTCTTCCAAGGGCCAAAACCCCTAGGCTAAATAGGGTTACGCGCCTCAGGCTTCGTTCCCTTCCTATGTGGTTCAGACCCCGGTTTTCTGCCTTGGGTCCCACTCTAGGTGCGTCTTGTTGTCGCAGGCTGCTAACGACAGACGCCTCCCTGACAGGCGGGGTAGCGGCCTTAAGTGGTCGTCCAGCTTAAGGGGATAGGAGGGTCATCAGCTTGGTTGTCACAGTCACTGTCTCGGGTTGATGGCTGTATTTCTGGCCCTGAAATACCTCCTCCTGAGGCTGCCATGTCTTGGTGTGGGTGGACAATACAGCGGTAGCCTCTTACATAAATCATCAAGGAGACCCACGTTCCTGTCAGCTGTATTTCTGACACGTCGGATTCTCCTTAGGGCCCAGGGCAAGGAGCAGAAATGTTTTTGTAACCTTGGCCAGATCTGTGCCTTGCCACAATTCTGTCTCTGAGCTCTTCAGGCAGTTCCTTTGACCTCATGATTCTCATTTGCTCTGACATGCACTGTGAGCTGTAAGGTCTTATATAGACAGGTGTGTGGCTTTCCTAATCAAGTCCAATCAGTATAATCAAACACAGCTGGACTCAATTGAAGGTGTAGAACCATCTCAAGGATGATCAGAAGAAATGGACAGCACCTGAGTTAAATATATGAGTGTCACAGCAAAGGGTCTGAATACTTAGGACCATGTGATATTTCAGTTTTTCTTCAGTGACATGAGCTTTTAGGTCAGTTATATCCCTGGATGCCCATATATGGGAGCAGATTTACTGTCCAGACAGAAAATACTAACGGGGGAGTTAAGAACTCCACCCTAAGGTAGTAGTTGGCCAGAGTTCGCCAGCAAGGTTTTTTGCCTCTTACTGATAGCACCGCGCTGGCCGAACAGGGCTTGGTTCTCGGAGCGAATTTCTTCCCTCGACGGCTCGCCTTAGGCGATTCTGAACAGGAAGGATCTTCTATCTCAGGCACAGGGCAATATTTCATCCCTGCCCCGAGCTGTGGAATCTTTCATGTTTGGCCCCTAAGGGTACCAACTGAGGGACACAGGGCTCTCTCCTGAGGTTATCGAGACCTTTTTAAATGCTGGGCTTTTTCCACTTGGAACAAGTTTGGGTGAGATCTTAGGGCAGAAGAGGACCTCTTCGCCTCTATGAATAGCGCAATGTCTCCTCTACTTCTCCCTGAAATCACCCAGCCCCCTTGGGTCTGGACGTTAAGACACATACATGACCCAGAATGCATCTGTATGCATTTCTTTCCCCGGTTTCTCTGCTCCCGGGAGTCTTGGCAATGTTCACCAGCAAGGGTCTTGCCTCCTATTAATGGCGCTGCGCTGGCCGAACAGGATATGTTTCTCGGAGTTAATTCCTCTCCTCGACGGCTCGCCTTGGGCGATTCCGAACAGGGAGGACCTTCTCATCCTTGGCCCGAATTGTGAAATCTTTCATGTTTGGCCCCTAAGGGTACCAAATGAGGTCCACAGGGTTTTCTCTTGAGGTTATCGAAACCATTTCAAGTGCTAGGGCTCCCTCCACTTGGAACTGATGTGGGTAGATTTTACAGGGCAGAAGAGGACCTCTTCGCCTCTGTTGATAGCGCAATGTCTCCTCTACTTCTCCCCAAGTCACCCAGTCACCCCCCCTCCCCCTCGGGAGGGGCTGAACGTAGTAACGCAAATGTGCCTGCATGCGTTTCCTTCTACTAAAGTTCTTATTACAGAAACAGCTAACTGCCAGTCTGTTTCAGTTCTGGATTTTCTGTAGAAAGAACTGTCAGCGAGCACTTGCCTCACCACTGCCAGGTTCTATGTGGCCACTGCGGTTTGCCACGGCTTGGTGGGCGGGGTGCCCTCAAAGAGGCATCCTCATTATTGCCCGGGCCTACGAGGCGCACGGTCAAGCTTCGCCAGTAGGTTTCAGGGCGCACTCTACCAGAGGGCTCTCCTCCTCTAAAACCTTGGCTAGAGGTCTCCCTCTCTAGCAAGTTTGTGATGCGGAAGGTTGTCCTTTCTGCACACATTCATTGGACTTTTTAGTTTGGATGTTCTGCACTCCGGGCTCTTATGTCCTTGAGTCGACATCTCAGCCCATGCCTAAACAAGTTTGTGGTGCGGCAGGTTGTCCTCTCTGCACACATTCATTGGACTTTTTTAGTTTGGATGTTCTGCACTCCGGGCTCTTATGCCCTTGAGTCGACATCTCAGCTCATACCTGAACAAGTTTGTGATGCGGCAGGCTGGTCCTCTCCGCTCACATTCATCAGTTTTTATGACAAGTTTGTGTTGCGATAGGGCTCTCTTTGCACACATTCATCGAACTTTATGGGTTAGATGCTTTTCTACTCCGGGCTCTTATGCCCTTGAGTCGACATCTCAGCCCATGCCTAAACAAGTTTGTGATGCGGCAGGCTGGTCCGCTCCGCTCACATTCATCAGTTTTTATGACAAGTTTGTGTTGCGATAGGGCTCTCTTCACACACATTCATCGAACTTTATGGGTTAGATGCTTTTCTACTCCGGGCTCTTATGCCCTTGAGTCGACATCTCAGCCCATGCCTAAACAAGTTTGTGATGCGGCAGGCATGTCCTCTCCGCACACATTCATCAAAATTGAATGGTTTAGATGTTTATGCTACTCCGGGCTCTTATGCCCTTGAGTCGACATCTCAAGCTCATGTCTGAGACCTCTCGCGTTTTTGTGAGTACACTGCACAACCATAGGGGTCCGGACAGCCCCAAGTGCGGTGGCGTGGGTATTGCGTTCCCCTAGCGCTTAGCAGCGCAGCATCGTAGTGAAGCTTTTTGTAAAGGGAACGTCTCGGGTTACATGTGTAACCCTTGTTCCCTGAAAAAAGCGGAACGAGATGCTGCGCTGCTTTGCTGCACTGGGACGTCCCAGGACTGCTCTTCAAAAAGTAGTATCTGACGACACCTGGTGACGTATCCATTTATAGCCTGGCCGCAGGTGCATCTAATGATTACATCAGCCGAGGCTATAAATTCCGGTCAATGTTCACTGACGTGTTACACACACTATTTCAGCTCGGTTCACAGCTAGAGTTGTTCCCCTAGCGCTTAGCAGCGCAGCATCTCGTTCCGCTTTTTTCAGGGAACAAGGGTTACACATGTAACCCGAGACGTTATGGTGCAGAAAGAAATGACTCTTAAATGTTAATTTGGAAAACGACTGTTTGCAATCAACTGAGACACATTTGAAAATGGCTCGTTGCGATGCAGTCTGCAGTGCAGAAAATATTCCCTCAGACTTTGCACTGTTAAACAACAAAAACAGCAAGTGTACATTTTAATGCAAATTCAAAACTTATCCTGAACTCAACCAATAACCAATGCGAGATATCGTTTAAACTAAACCTGTCGATTTAACGCATTAATAACATGCGATTAATTTGACAAATTAACACGTTAAAAAAATTAGCGCACTTTAATCGCAATGCTTAACTGAGAAATTCAAGCTTGTAGTACCACCTGTTTACTCCAGAGGGCAGTAATTGAAATTTCAGCTTTGTAAGCAACACACAGTTTATACAGTGAAGAAAACAATATCTTGCGTTCAAAACACTTTGTGGAGCGCAAATGCGATCTTTAAGGGATCTTAAGATGTGTTTAAAGATTGAGTGTTAAACTATATTTAACTTGACACAGTGACCTAAACATTTTATTGTTATGACGCAACGCACCCGAGACGCGACACAAGCATGTCTGACAGGTCGTACGGTCTTTACCTCATACATATTTAATTACCAACGAGGTTAAGGAGGTGTCCTTTAAACTGTTACACCGTTTTTACCCAGTCAATCTTTATTTAAGAAACATGCTCCCTGAAATAGATCCACTTTGCTCCTTCTGTAATGCTGTAGATGAGAAGTTTTTTTATTTTAACTAGTTTTTCTTTGCTTTATAAAGACGTTTTATTTTCACAGATTTGATCATTTAAGTTAATATTTTCTGATAAATCTGTTTATTTTTCTTGCCAAGTTTTTAATACATGAGAGTAAATTTATGTCTATAAAGCCCCTATTTGCACTTTTTTGTAAAGATATGAAATATGATTTAAATACTCTTTGTACCTCCAACAACTCCAAAGCATTGAAAACCATTACACTAATGAATATAATGTCTTGGCATTATTGTTAAATATATCTGTAGTATTGTGCACTATGTGACTTGTTTCTAAAAAAAAATATTTGAGAATATTTGTTTATTTTTTATATATATATATATACAGTATATATATGTATTTTTTATATTTAAAGATAACTATGTATAATTATTTCATCATTATATATTGAATTATTGTTATATGAGGGGCTTTCTCAGCAAATATTTGTATATGTGATTAATCACAATTAATTAATCGGGACACCATGTAATTAATTTGATAAAAAATTTTAATCGATTGACAGCCCTAGTTTAAACGTCAAATTCGCCTCGCCATGGTTACAGTTAGACATGCTGCTAAAATGCGTTACAAACGTTTCAAATAAAATAAATCAGAGCGAATTCGAATTTCCAATGTGTAAAATTAAAAGGATAAAACGTTACCATCTAGACAGCCAACAGGTCCACGTCATTTAAGATTTACAACATTAAAGATATGAAAATACAATACAACACAAAAGCTGTATTCAAATAACTAAAACAATTATTGAACGTCAACTTTACAGAATTTGTTTATTTGTGCTTACCAGACAGATTTCGAGTGGATAAAAAATGTAATTTCAGCAGCTCGTCTGTGCGTTGATTCTTGCTGTCAGTTGCAGAAAAACCGCCAGTTCAAGTTCAAAAGGCGCGAACACGTCTTGAGCGCTGATTGGACAAGTCTAAAGGCAATAACTTTAAAACATAAAATGCTTGTTAAAAATATGGTTTCTTTATATTATGCAGCGTCGTGGCACATATTGGACAACTGAAAAGCCAATAAAAAATAAAGACTGATGATCAAACACATACAATTATACTTTTCAAAATTTTATTAATATGATGCAATACGATGCATATAGCCAATAAAATAAAGACTGGACTTTAAAACATGTCACACATTGCATGTTATATCAATTTAATAATAATTCCATGACACCGCATTCGTTTTTATTTTATTTGTTTTATTTGATAATAACAAATCAAAGTCATTGAAATCATGTAATCTAATTAATGGGAGAGACCAGGGCAGGCGTAAAATTGTTTATTTTCATAGAGGTATACACATATTCTTGTTGACCATATCATTGTGATTTGTTGTTAAAAAAACACAACAGTTCTAACAGCATGCATCTGTAGTAAACACAGTGATTTACCGTTTACTGTTTTTTGTTTACTTTACAGTCTTTCACCGTTAAAACTACGGACATTTTTTACAGTGGCGGGATGAGCAAGAGACAGACACAGTGAGTGTGTTGTCAAGTTTCGGAGAGGCATTTATTGGAAATAATAATACACGTAAAATGTCCATAAAAGGGGAAAATAAAGTGTCCAGGGAAAATAGTGTTTGTAAAAAAGGGGGAATCTGGCATCCTCGTGGTGAGACGGGGCTCTGTGAAGGGCGGGGTAGTGTCTGTGGGATGGCCCAGGCATGAGCTGGGCCTCTTGGGTCCACAGTCCGAAGGGCGGCGGTGTCTTTGGCGGCCTGTCTTCCCAATCCCGCGGCAGGTGAGAGGGGAAGGCGGCCTCCAGCCCGTCGGCTGCGATGAGTGCAGTTCTCCCCCGGCGACTCATTTAATCCGTCCGGGGGTCCGAGGAGCGGGTCCGGCGGCACCACTCGTCTGAACGCCCCCTGCCGTTCGTATGACAGCAAAGATCTCTTAGTTTGAGATATTTCTGTTGTATTACAATCATGTACTGAGATCAGTTCAGCATTTGAATAAATCTGTAATCTGAGTCTGACTGACAGAAGCTATAAGACACATTCAGTAGTGGAACAGATCATTGAGAGACATGTCTCATCAGAAACAGTATTAGCTCAAACATGTACATTAATGCATATCAAATACTCCTCAAATGTGCTCTTCATCCCGACCCTCATCCCAATGAAACACCATCAATCAAATAAAACAATAAAAGAGTAAATAATAATAAAAAAAGTACAAACAAGGGCAAATCCAGAGAAGAGTGGTCAGGGTGAGCGTAAGGTCGGAGCCGGGGAATCAGAATAGGGTAAAGGGGCAAATCCGGATGAGAGTGGTCAACGAGAGCGGGAGGTCGAAGCCGGGAAAACAGTTAACAGCTAGACGGGACTAGCGGGATGAAAAGACAGGGGAACTAGACGGGACTAGCGAGTGC
This sequence comes from Xyrauchen texanus, assembly GCF_025860055.1. NCBI lineage: Eukaryota > Metazoa > Chordata > Actinopteri > Cypriniformes > Catostomidae > Xyrauchen > Xyrauchen texanus. Next base: position 43,204,070 of record NC_068283.1, on the reverse strand, counting down.
TGGCAAAGCGAAGGGGGTAAACTAAACAATAACCAACAGGAGTGAGACGAATGTGCTGTGATATATATAGAGGCGAGTGCAGGTGTATACAATGATGGGGTGATTGAGACGAGTGCAGGTGTATACAATAATCTGGCGATTGGGAGCGGGCATGTGAGCCCGAGGGAGCAGAACGAGTGTGTGAGCTCGAGGGAGCAGAACGAGCGTGTGAGCTCGAGGGAGCAGAACGAGCGTGTGAGCTCGCGGAGTGAGCGTGTGAGCTCGATGGCGCCGAGCGCGTGTGCTCGAGGAGCGTGCGTGTGTGCCCGACGAAGCGGGGAGAGCGTGTGAGCTCGATGAAGGGGGGCGAGCATGTGAGCTCGATGAAGCGAGGTTCGTGACAGTACTCCCCCCTCTGTAACGGACGGCTCCTGACGGCCGCGCTCGGTTGCGAGGAGCGCGACCACTGGGAAGCGGTGCAGGATGATCGGGATGCTGGCGATTCCAACAAACAAAACCCCAGAACAGAAACCCCACACAACACAAAACCCAAAAATGAGGGCAGTCCAAGGGGCACAGAGGGCACAAAGGGAAATAAAACAGTCCACGGGGGTCAATGGGCAGTTCAAGGCAAGGTCATGGGGAACATAGCGGACAGGCAGGTGGTCGGGGGATCTAGGGGCCAGCCATAGGGAAGAGACTGGGTCCGGGGGCCTGGAAGGTGACCACCGGACAGGAATAGGGTCAGGAGGCCAGGGGTGAGGCCACAGGACAGGGACAGGGTCAGGAGGCCAGGGAAGAGGCCACAGGGCAGGGAGAGCGTCAGGAGGCCACCGGACAGGGTCAGGGGGCCAGGGAAGAGCCGTGAAAGGCGGAGCCGTGGGAGACGGAGCCTTGGAAGACGGAGCCGTGAGAGACTCGGCAGGCGGGGCACTGAGAGGCTGAGGAGGCGGCGCCATAGGGAGCCCAAGAGACAGGGCAGAGGGAGGTGGTGCCGCAGGAGGCTCTAGAGGCGGAGGCCTGGTAGGCTCTGGAGGTGGAGCCGAAGGAGGCTTTAGGGGCGAAGGCCTGGAAGGCTCAGGAGGTGGAGGTCTGGAAGGCTCTGGAGGTGGAGCCGAAGGAGGTTTTAGGAGCGAAGGCCTGGAAGGCTCAGGAGGTGGAGCCAATGACGGTGGCGCCGTGGGAGGCTCTAGCGAGGTAGGCCTGGAAGGCTCTGGAGGTGGAGCCAAGGGAGGTGGCGCCGTGGGAGGTCCCCGAGGCGACGACCTGGCAGGCTCTGTAGTCTCGGGGGGGTAGAGCCGTAGGAGGCTCGGGAGGTGGAGCCGTAGCAGGCTCTGGAGGGGGAGCCGTAGGAGGCTCGGGAGGCGGAGCCCTAGAAAGCTCTGGAGTCTCTGGGAGCAGAGCCGTGGGAGGCTCGGGAGGTGGAGACTTAGGAGGCTCTGGAAGGGGAGCCGTAGGAGGCCCGAGAGGCAGAGCCGTAGGAGGCTCGAGAGGCGGAGCCGTAGAAAGCTCTGCAGTCTTTGGGAGCAGAGCCGTGAGAGGCTCGGGAGGTGGAGCCGTGGGAGGCACTGGAGGGGGACCCATAGGAGGCTCGGGAGGGGAGCCATGAAAGACTCAAGAGACGGAGCCCCGAGAAGCTCGGGAGGAGGAGGAGCCCTGGAAGACTCGAGGGACGGAGCCCTGAGAGGCTCGAGGGGAGGAGGAGCCCTGAAAGACTCGAGAGGAGAAGCCCTGAGAGGCTTGGAAGAAGGTGGAGCCCTGAAAGACTCGAGAGGCTTGAGGGGGGGAGCCCTGAAAGACTCGAGAGGAGAAGCCCTGAGAGGCTTGGAAGGAGGGGGAGCCCTGAAAGACTGGAGAGACGGAGCCCTAAGAGGCTCGAGGGGCTTGAGAGGCGGAGCCCTGGGAGGCTCGAGAGGTAGAGCTCTGGGAGGCTCGAGAGGAGGAGCCCTGGGAGGCTCGAGAAACGGAGCCCTGGGAGGCTCGAGAGGCTTGAAAGGCAGAGCCCTGGGAGGCTTGGGAGGTGGAGCCTTGGGAGGCTTATGAGGCGGAGCCCGGGAGGGCTCTGAGGGGCGAGCAGAGGCTGGCAGAGCCGTGGAAGACTCTGAGAGCGGAGCAGAGCCCGGCAGAGCCGTGGAAGACTCTGAGGGCGGAGCAGAGCCCGGCAGAGCCGTGGAAGACTCTGAGGGCGGAGCAGAGTCCGGCAGAGCCGTGGAAGACTCTGAGCGAACCTCTGTGGTCTTGAGCACAAGACGAGACTGGGGAGAAGGGGCTCTCTTCCTTCTCTTTCTTCTTTGGCCAACAGGGGACGTGGCCATGGGGACGGTCGAGGCTACAGGCGCTGGCTCTGGGGCGGTCGAGGCTACAGGCGCTGGCTCGCTGACCGTGGCAGACATGGGCGCTGGCTTGCTGGCCGTGGCAGGCATGGCCGCTGGCTCGCTGGCCGTGGCAGGCTTCGAGACTGGGGCCGTGACAGGCTTCGAGACTGGGGCCGTGACAGGCTTCGGGACTGGGGCCGTGACAGGCTTCGGGACTGGGGCCGTGGTCTGCTTCGAGACTGGGGCCGTGGCAGGCTTCGAGACTGGGGCCGTGGTAGGCTTCGAGCCTGGGGCCGTGGCGTGGAACGCTGGTTCAGAGTCTGCCTCCCCCACAGTAAATGAGGAACCAGAGTACAGTAGGGCGAGGTCAATAAACTGAGCCAGGTTGAGGGAGCAGCGACCACCAGGCATGAATGATGAGGTTGGCTCATTCAGTCCACATTGAAAAATATCTTTCAGAGCCACCTCATCAAAATTCACCTGGTTAGCCAGGGCACAAAAGTCAGTCTCACAATCCTCCAAGGGTTGACTACCCTGACGCAAAACCAAGAGTCGGGCCGCTGGCTCCATAATGTTAAGGGCGAGGTTATGAGTTACACAACCGCTGCCCTGCATAAAAAACCCTTGGTCAGTGTCCGAAGAGCCATAAAACCTCTCCGGGGGTGGAGAGCTTACGGCGCTCGCGGATGCGTGGAGAGCATCAACGGGCTCAGGGGCAGACACAGGTGAAACAGGGTGAAATAAATCAGACATAGTACATACCTGCTGCCCCTGGGCCGCGAGTGCTTGGTCATGTCTCCAAATTGTAGCTCCTCACACCGAATGTGACGTGTAACTCCGCTCTAGTGAGCCAAACAAATCCTCTGCGGGATCCATTGTGACTGTCTTCGGTGAGGTTGGTTATTCTGTGACCCGCACAAGAAGAGACAGTCACAGTGTTGGTGAGAACTGCTTTTATTGTATTGAAAGCAGGCAAAAATACAAACAAGGGCAAATCCAGAGAAGAGTGGTCAGGGTGAGCGTAAGGTCTGAGCCGGGGAATCAGAATAGGGTAAAGGGGCAAATCCGGATGAGAGTGGTCAACGAGAGCGGGAGGTCGAAGCCGGGAAAACAGTTAACAGCTAGACGGGACTAGTGGGATGAAAAGACAGGGGAACTAGACGGGACTAGCGAGTGCTGGCAAAGCGAAGGGGGTAAACTAAACAACAACCAACAGGAGTGAGACGAATGTGCTGTGATATATATAGAGGCGAGTGCAGGTGTATACAATGATGGGGTGATTGAGACGAGTGCAGGTGTATACAATAATCTGGCGATAGGGAGCGGGCATGTGAGCCCGAGGGAGCAGAACGGGCGTGTGAGCCCGAGGGAGCAGAACGAGCGTTTGAGCTCGCGAGCTCAATGGAGGGAAGCGAGCGTGTAAGCTCGCGGAGTGAGCGTGTGAGCTCGATGGAGGGAAGCGAGCGTGTAAGTTCGAGGGAGCAGAACGAGCGTGTGAGCTCGAGGGAGCAGAACGAGCGTGTGAGCTCGCGGAGTGAGCGTGTGTGCCCGAGGAGCGTGCGTGTGTGCCCGACGAAGCGGGGAGAGCGTGTGAGCTCGATGAAGGGGGGCGAGCATGTGAGCTCGACGAAGCGAGGTTCGTGACATAAACACAGTAATCACGTGTCTGGATGGGGAAATGCATATGGTAATTGTATGCAAATGAGGATATGCATAGTAAAAACAGTCATTGCACAATGCATATGTGGTTATTTCGGGGTGGAGAATGAATCACGCGCATGTATGCACAATCTTCTAGCTGGGATTTATTACTTACGTGCAGTTTTATAAATCAGATTTTTTTTGGTGCATACTCAAAATCTGCCTTTTGAAATTCCAATGTGTACACACGTGGAGATTTGGAGGTGCACACGTGGAGATTTGGAGGTGCACACGTGGAGATCTGGAGGTGCACACTGTGTTTTAAAGACAGCGGTGATGAAGCATTATTCACATTATTCACATCAGGTGTGCTTCATCACCGCTGTCAGAATGAGGCTTATTAATTATGCATCTCTTCTCCTCACCTGCCCAACTCCCGTCCTGAGTCTAAAAGTCCCGAAGAGTTGGGGTGAGGATGATGAGAGGGAGGGGCGGATCATTCGCCACAATATATAAAACGCTGTTGAGTTTATGGAGACGTGTTTCATTTTATGGACACTGTATATAATTAAGTTAAAGGCACAAAATTACATTAAATTATATAAATTAAATACTAATTTTGGATTATAAATAAGTCACTTATTGAAAATGTAATGAAGAGATTTGCTTCTTTTTCTTTTTTTTTTCAGATCCTATTGGATGGGTCTGTGTGATTGTGTTTCTGCAAATACTCTGGACAGTTGTAAAGTTTACAGATCCCATTTATGATGATACAGAGTTTTCTTTTGATCGAGGTACAGTATTGATCATCTACTGTGATTATTTTCTCTGAGTGATGTTTTATTACTTCAGTGTGTCAGTATGAGTACATGTACAGTTAAAGAGTGATTCATTCAGTAATGCAGAGATCCAGCGGTGTTACAGTTCTCATGTCCTCTCTGTGTCTGATTGTTTCTTCTGTTTAAGCTTCTGTACTGGAGATATTATTGGATTTGTCAGTGTGATACTGCAGATATTGATAACTTTACTGTGATGAATATGTTCCTCATTTGTGTGTCTGCTTGATGACTAAATGTTTACAGTATGTAATTGTAATTTAAAGACACTGAAAATATTCTGCACCTTGTTTCAGTCACAATTATTCTCAGTTTAATCTCTGATGAAAGAGACAAATGGAAAATGTGTGTTTTAATTTCTCAGTTTAATCCAGTAATTAACAGTTAAACACATCATAGTTAGTGTAACACAATCAAACATGAAAGTTTAAGAGGATCATTCTCAGTGAAGGGCTTCAATCTTACAGTATTATACAAACACACATGAGTCAGAAACGAAATGTTCTGGAGATCATTTGTGTTGTTCAATACTGATTTGGTTTGATTTTTTCAGTGTTTCTCTCGTGTGTTTTATCTTGAATTGCAGATTTTCATCGTTTTGTGTCTGTGTATCTGTTTGGATCAGTTGGTGTTGTTTTAATAAGCGCTGTTGCTCTGATGACAGAACTGATACTGAAAACAGGTGAGTAAACAACAACAACATCATACAATATTTCGTCTGATTATCTGAGAGACAATATTTATATTTAAACAGTTCATGGTGAATGTGTTTGAGGAACAGGGTTTATTTTGACTCCAGTGAATGTTCAAAAGCAGCTTCAGTCATTATATAGTTGATCTTTGCCTGAATGTTGGTTTTATTGTGTTTGGACTGTGTTTGAATCCCAGTCTCCGCTATATTATAAAGACAGACAGAGATCAATAAACCGTAATCGAGGAGTCTCATCTCAAGGCACAAATCACATTCATCATTCAATGTTTATTTGGAACAATTACACTCAACATTAATATGATCATTAATCAGCTCTTTATGATTGAATGTATTCCTCAAACATAGTGAATTATAATATTAAACAGTAATTATTATTGTTTTCATCATCAGTTAATGGTGAACGTGCTGTGATGGATCTGAGATTCGTTCTGTTTCCCTCTGAAACTGTCTTTGTCGTGTCTCTGATGATTTTAGCAACATTTACATCCAGTGAGTATAAACTATCATTTATTATTATTATTATTATTATTATTATTATTATTGCAGAGACGTCATATGAGCTGATCTGAAAGTATTTTGAGTTCTCTCGTCTCTTTAATTCCAGCGTTGGAAGTTGTATTTATCTTTTATATTGTTATAACTAAAGTGATACTTGTGAAATGAAGAGAGTTTATTTTCCTGCTGTTTAAAAGTGTGTAAATCTGACATGATCATTCATGTGGCCTTTATCACACACTGTGTGTGTGTGTGTGTGTGTGTGTGTGTGTGTGTGTGTGTGTGTGTGTGTGTGTGTGTGTGTGTGTTTTGTGTGTGTGTGTGAGTTTTGTGTGAGTGTGTGAGAGAGAGTGTGCTGTGTGTGTGTGAGAGAGTGTGCTGTGTGTGTGTGAGAGAGTGTGGTGTGTGTGTTTTTTTGTGTGTCTGTGTGTGTGTGTGTGTGTGTGTGTGTGTTTTGTGTGTGTTTGTGTGTGTGTTGATTTGTGTAAAGCTGCTGTTTGATTGACAGTGAGTGTGTGTGTGTGTGTGTGTGTGTGTGTGTGTGTGTGTGTTGATTTGTGTAAAGCTGCTGTTTGATTGACAGTGTGTGTGTGTGTGTGTGTGTGTGTGTGTGTAAAGCTGCTGTTTGATTGACAGTGAGTGTGTGTGTGTGTGTGTGTGTGTGTGTGTGTGTGTGTGTGTGTGTGTGTGTGTTGATTTGTGTAAAGCTGCTGTTTGATTGACAGTGAGTGTGTGTGTGTGTGTGTTGATTTGTGTAAAGCTGCTGTTTGATTGACAGTGAGTGTGTGTGTATGTGTGTGTCTAATAAAACACAGTCGATCGAGTTTCATTCAACCGCTTACAGTCACAATCGATGTAAACAAAAAGTTTACGTAAAACAACATTCATTATTATTACTCATTTATAACAACACAACAAACTCTGACTCAAAATATCACATGACATTCATACAAATATTTCTATGAACATGTCCGTGTTCTTATAATGATCTTTACACGTTACCCATGATGCTTTCAGCACTTCTGTATTGTTTCAGTCTTATAGTGTTCTTTAGAGTTTATGCAGTAAATCAGCCGTTATGTAAATTGATGTATTTGGTTAATTTGTGCTTTATCTGAGACCGATCAGCTTCTGTAAAATCCACTAAATATATTTTCTCTCTCTTCTCTGAACACACAGTGATTCCCAAAATATTAAAGTGTCTGCAGTCTTGTCAGGTTAGTATGTTTGAAATGACATTGTTTAAGTTGACCTGTAATTTAAGGGGGCTTTTACTTCATTGTCAAAAAACAATTATTATTTAAAATACCTGTTTTGTCCCATAACAGTGTAATAAATTAGACACCAGATCACAACAAAACCAAAGTCCTCATGTGAGTCAGTGTCTTCTGTCAAGCTATTTTATTACCATTTTAATAATTTTATATTTATTTACATTTTAATGAGACTACATCAAATTGAACAGTTCTGCTGAGGTGGAGAGATGTTGTGAAGATATTGTTTAAAAGACTTGTTTTAATCTGAACACAGAATGCAGCAGGATCAGATGAAACTCCAGGAACCAGATCAAACCAGAACCAGAACTCAGCAGAATCTCATGAAACTTCAGCATTGACTGGAGGAGATCTTAAAGATGCAGATGAAGGACAGAGGTCATGTGATTCAGTGGTCTGACACACACAGTAATAAGAGAGACATATGCCATGTCTATAATCTCATACTCAGAGTTTATGAGCAGTTAAAATGAGACACTCGCTGTTCTCTGATGATTTAGTTTTAATTCAGCATGTTGAATGTTGATGTTTATTCACACTTCAGAATCTCACATGTTGTACGTCATCTGGGAATTTCTTGCATGTTTTACATATACTGAGGATTTGGACCGGACTCCATTAACACACTATTAGAGAAGTGTGCATGTTCAGATATGTGTGTATATCCAGTGTTTATGAGATCAATCCCACACTGGGACTGTTTGCGCAAATTATCATGAGTGCAGAAACTGAACGTTTACTTTTATTTTTTTATTTTAATTATTTATTTATTTTTTTTATGTAGATGCATTTTTTTACTATGGAGTGTTTTTATTATTTGTTGTGATTTTGTTGTTTTCATGTTTTATGAAAATCTGTAAATATTGTATTAATATAATATTTTATTGCCTTGTTGACAGATTAGTTCTGGATGCCAAGTTCAACAGTATTAATGAAACTGAACATTTCTTTAATATCAACAATCTGTGTCATTTATAATATAAACAGCTTGATTAAATGTAACATTACATCACCTGCTGCAATGTGTGTTCATCCTAATTAAAGGCTTTGCAATATAAAATTATAATACTGTTTGGAGTAATCAAGTGTTGCATAGGCAATGTTTTTTTTCCCCCCAATAAATGTTTAACACTAAAATATTATATATTTGTTTTTTGATCATATTTCAACAGTTTTAACAATCTCTTAATAATCATCATAACAGTCACACATCTTACTGAACTACAACAGATCTGAATCCCTCTCCACATTCAACGCCAATCAATCACCTGATCTCTTCTCTACGGGCTCAACTACCAATCACAAACACTCTTCTCCTCTGCGAATGTTGTTCCTCTTCTGGGACAATATCTGTAATTCTCTCTTTTTAAAGTTTCCAGCCTAATATATCTCCAAATGAACTTTATATCACTGTTTGATATTTTTCTGTCATAATCTACCTCATGCCTGTCAAAACATTATTTGTTGAGATGAGAAATTATATGATTAGCAGAATGTGCAGGCTATATTTTTCTATGCAATGCAAACGGATGGTGACTGGCTTTAAAGCTTCAAAACCACCAAAAATTGGCATTTAAAATTATAATACTATGTTCAGATGTCATACAGTAACTTTTTTTTTTTGATAACCTGATTAAATAAATGTGCATGTTTCTATTATTATGAATGTAAAAAGATAAAATAAGAGATAAAAAAGTTCCTGTAGCTGGAATGATAGAGGAAGGTGTCAGTAGCGTGAAGCTCACGGGGTCCCAGGAAACACAAAGCTGATAAAATGCACACATTGAATGCAGTGCAAGCAAATGTATATATATATATACATTATCATTTTTGACACTATTCCATCACTGAATAGCACAACAAATCTACATAATTACACACAGAAAACGATGAGGATGCACTAAATGCTTTACCCCTCGTCCCCCAGGAAATTCTACCCCATGTCCCAAGACTTCTTCCATGCAGACATCTGCTGCACATACTATCCACCTTTTTCAAGGCTTTCCCACCAGCGGTGCCATTGTGGCGAGAGACTTCATCACGGATGCTCTGCACTTCCACTGTGTTGTTGCTATAGAGTGCAACAGTCCAGTTCCAAAAGTAAAAGAATTGATCTTGAATGATAACTTAAACCTTTAAAAACAGACCTGCCATGAGCTCTGAGGTCATTTGTAAAAGGTTTATGCTTTTGTTGAAGCCATCAGTCTGCATTATTTCAGGTTTATGGTTTAAAAATCATGTTTAAAAGCAGATTTCCTGGTGAACAACTACACTACCCATGGTCCAGAAGGGAAAGAGCCAACAATCAGAGAACCAGGGCCAATAAAACCTGTGAAACAAGCCCAGAACTGACTACGCACTCCCAAGATGCACTGTGAATGATGCAAAATAACTTGATTCATCCATGTAAAATACTGAAACAACGGTAACATCTACAATCGGCACAGGTTGTGCACTGGAGGTCAAAATGAGCAAAAAATACACATTTACCATTAAAAGCCATTTAAACCTACACTGTAAAAAAAACATTTTACAGTTTAAAATGTCTGTAATTTACACACTGGCACTGTAAAAAAAAAAACTAATAAATTCTGTTCAATTTACAGTAAAAAAAAATAAAATGAACATGCCTTCTTAAACTGTAAAATCTGTTGTTTACTTCATGAGGTATTTGTTAATCGGTACTGACTACAGAAGGGCAGCAGGTGACGTGAGCTCCAAAAGTTCACGTAACACGGTTCAGCGTCATGACGTTATTGACCCCTAGTGTCACTTCAATCGACACAACTTCGAGTGAGCAACAGAAGGGGAATGTCTAGATTACTATTGTAACCCCCGTTCCCCGATGGAGGGAATGAGACTTTGTGACCCTCTTGCCAAGACGCTGTACCGAGCCACTGTAATGGCTGTAAACTTATTCTCGGCTCTTCAGTGCAAAACCTGAATGAATATACACATGGCCTCCTCCTTTTATGCAAACTCTGTCTGCCAATTTCTCATTGGCCTTTTCTCAAGTTCAGAGGTAAACAAGGCCTTCAAGAAAGACCCCTAGTGTCGCTTCAATTGACACAATGTCTTGTTTCCTCCATCGGGGAACAGGGGTTACAATATTAACCTAGATGATATTTAGACTTGCTTTAAGAGAATGTATCTTAAATATAAGTGTATTTTGTTTTTAAGTGTATTTTTTCACTTGGTTATACTTCTGCGAGTGCAGTAAAGACAAAATATACTTTTCTTACAGCAAGTATAAATATCTTATATGCTGCTTCTCAGGTGAATGCATCTGAGGGGTGGGGAAAGAATATGGACAGATCTGGGAAGCCCAAGCGAGTAGTGTGGGTGAACTGGGAATGATTGGAGGAGGCCCCTGTCCACCAGATCTTCAATTCACACCTCTGGCGGAGCTTTTCAGGCATCCCTGCAGAGGTTGGGGACATTGAAACAGAGTGGGCAATGTTCAAAGCTTCCATTGCCGAAGACGCAGTGGAGAGCTGCGGCCTCAATGTCTTGGGTGCCTAAAGGGGCTGTAACCCTCGAACACCGTGGTGGACACTGGGGGTCAGGGAAGCCGTCCAACTGAAGAAAGCGATATGTTGTCCCGGAGGTCTCCGGAGGCAGTTGCAAGTTACCAACAGGCCCGAAGGGCTGCAGCCTCTGCTGTGAGGGAGGCAAAGCAGTGAGTGTGGGAAAGGTTCGGAGAAGCCATGGAGAAGGACTTTCGGTACACACCAAAGTGCTTCTGGAAAACTGTCCGCCACCTTAGGAGGGGGAAACAGGGAACCATCCAAGCTATATACAGCAAAGATGGGATGCTGTTGACCTCAACCGAGGAGGTTATTGGGCGGTGGAAGGAACACTTTGAAGAACTACTAAATCCCAACACGCCCTCTATGATAGAAGCAGAGCTGGAGGCTTATAGGGGATCAGATTGAGTTGGCGGTGGAAGGAACACTTTGAAGAACTACTAAATCCCAACACGCCCTCTATGATAGAAGCAGAGCTGGAGGCTTATTGGGGATCAGATTCAGTTTCCCTGGGGGAGGTCACTGAGGTAGTCAAAAAACTCAGCAGTGGCAAAGCCCCAGGGATTAATGAGATCTGACCAGAAATGCTGAAAGCTTTGGATGTGGAGGGGGTGTCATGGATGACAAGCCTCTTCAACATTGCGTGGAATTCTGGGACAGTGCCCAAGGAGTGGCAGAGCGGGCGGTGGTTCCCCTCTTCAAAAAGGGGGACCAGAGAGTGTGTGTTAACTACAGGGGTATCACACTTCTCAGACTCCCTGGTAAAGTTTACTCCAAGGTGCTGGAGAGTAGGGTTCGACCAACTGTCGAACCTCAGATTGAAGAGGAACGATGCGGGATCTGTCCTGGCCGTAGAATGACAGACCAGATCTTTACTCTCGCAAGGATCCTGGAGGGGGCCTGGGAGTATGCCCATCCGGTCTACATGTGTTTTGTGGATCTGGAGAAGGCGTATGACCGGGTCCTCCAGGAGATACTGTGGGAGGTGCTGCGGGAATATGGGGGGGTCCCTTCTTAGGCCAATCCAATTCCTGTACGTCCAAAGTGAGAGCTGTGTCCAGGTCCTCGGCACAAAGTTGAGTTCGTTCCATGTGGGGGTTGGTCTCTGCCAGGGCTGCGTTTTGTCACCAATCCTGTTTGAGATATTCATGGACAGGATATTGAGGCATAGTCATAATACATAAAATAACATTTAAGATGTGTTTCCCTTAAAGAGCTCCGACTCCACTTATTCCACAACAAGAGTGCTTCTGTATTTATTTATTTGGTATTTTTGTATAATTCCATTGTACTTAGTGATGTACACCACCTGAAGCTGTTTGCAAAGTTTAGAGTGCGTCTGGACTGTGAGCTGTGTAATTCTTCCTCTTCTCAGTCAGGCGCGAACTGAAGTGCTGCTCACGCGCACCATCATTAGAGTTTAATGTGATCCCATGTTACATTAAATGAGATCAAAAGACTATTCGACGATGAAAATTGTATAATGTCGACTAATTGTTTCAGCCCTAGTACCCAAACCTTGGTAGCTTTGTACTCGAAAGCTAATTTAATTCCAAATAATCTTTTTAAAGCATATTTAGAGGAGCTAGCTGGTGCTAGCTGTTGAATTGTCAAATCTAACTAGCAGTCTACTGCTTTCCGTCACCACTTACAGCACATGCGCTGCAATGTACAGGTCCTTCTCAAAAAATTAGCATATTGTGATAAAGTTCATTATTTTCCATAATGTAATGATAAAAATTAAACTTTCATATATTTTAGATTCATTGCACACCAACTGAAATATTTCAGGTCTTTTATTGTTTTAATACTGATGATTTTGGCATACAGCTCATGAAAACCCAAAATTCCTATCTCAAAAAATTAGCATATTTCATCCGACAAATAAAAGAAGTGTTTTTAATACAAAAAAAGTCAACCTTCAAATAATTATGTTCAGTTATGCACTCAATACTTGGTCGGGAATCCTTTTGCAGAAATGACTGCTTCAATGCGGTGTGGCATGGAGGCAATCAGCCTGTGGCACTGCTGAGGTGTTATGGAGGCCCAGGATGCTTCGATAGCGGCCTTAAGCTCATCCAGAGTGTTGGGTCTTGCGTCTCTCAACTTTCTCTTCACAATATCCCACAGATTCTCTATGGGGTTCAGGTCAGGAGAGTTGGCAGGCCAATTGAGCACAGTAATACCATGGTCAGTAAACCATTTACCAGTGGTTTTGGCACTGTGAGCAGGTGCCAGGTCGTGCTGAAAAATGAAATCTTCATCTCCATAAAGCTTTTCAGCAGATGGAAGCATGAAGTGCTCCAAAATCTCCTGATAGCTAGCTGCATTGACCCTGCCCTTGATAAAACACAGTGGACCAACACCAGCAGCTGACATGGCACCCCAGACCATCACTGACTGTGGGTACTTGACACCGGACTTCAGGCATTTTGGCATTTCCTTCTCCCCAGTCTTCCTCCAGACTCTGGCACCTTGATTTCCGAATGACATGCAAAATTTGCTTTCATCCGAAAAAAGTACTTTGGACCACTGAGCAACAGTCCAGTGCTGCTTCTCTGTAGCCCAGGTCAGGCGCTTCTGCCGCTGTTTCTGGTTCAAAAGTGGCTTGACCTGGGGAAAGCGGCACCTGTAGCCCATTTCCTGCACACGCCTGTGCACGGTGGCTCTGGATGTTTCTACTCCAGACTCCTTCTCCACAATCTTCCTCAGGGTCCGGTCACCTCTTCTCGTTGTGCAGCGTTTTTTGCCACACTTTTTCCTTCCCACAGACTTCCCACTGAGGTGCCTTGATACAGCACTCTGGGAACAGCCTATTTGTTCATAAATTTCTTGAGGGTGTCAATGATGGCCTTCTGGACAGCAGTCAGGTCGGCAGTCTTACCCATGATTGCGGTTTTGAGTAATGAAACAGGCTGGGAGTTTTTAAAAGCCTCAGGAATCTTTTGCAGGTGTTTAGAGTTAATTAGTTGATTCAGATGATTAGGTTAATAGCTCGTTTAGAGACCCTTTTCATGATATGCTAATTTTTTGAGATAGGAATTTTGGGTTTTCATGAGCTGTATGCCAAAATCATCAGTATTAAAACAATAAAAGACCTGAAATATTTCAGTTGGTGTGCAATGAATCTAAAATATATGAAAGTTTAATTTTTATCATTACATTATGGAAAATAATGAACTTTATCACAATATGCTAATTTTTTGAGAAGGACCTGTATATGAACATTGGGACTGGTGTACTGTATATTCAAGTTCAAATAACCAATAGCACATTTTAAAACTATTATGAAAGGAATTTCTTTTTGCATTTTAAATGGGTTCAAATATGCATTTTATTATCCTATCTCTTACTTAATAATTTGGAGCGGTTTCTCATGCTGTAAAACAGCATCTGGATACTTACAAATAGAGAACAAACACCTCTGGATGAAGTAGATATTTACCTACAATCAGCTGAAATAAAAGGCTGCCTTTTTAAGAGGTAACTTTGAGAAACATCAGCAGGTGCTGTGCACAAACGCAGCTGGTCATATTGGTGCCCTATGCAGAGCTGACTGGGGGAGTGGGTGCACGTGAGATGTGCAGGAGCGAGGCGATCGTCTGGTGGAGAGAGTGTTCTGTGACCGCTATTGGCCTTTCAAGGGCAGTCAGTGGACTGTTTGGTGCCCCCCAAGGATAAGATTGTTGTGATGTAGCATACCCCTCGGCAAATGTGTAATTGCGCCCCTGGTCCCCATCCTTAAACATGAGGATACTAGAGAGTAGGGCTGCACAATTAACTGAAAAACTAATCGCGATTACGTCTGCCACGATTATGTAATTGTGAAAACTGATGATTACAGTGTTCAATTATAGTCTGCTCCTGTTGCATCAATGGTTTCTATTTACAATGTGTTTTTGCAGCAGTGAGTATTCTAACCAATCACTAACATGTCCGTTGAGCAATGAAACGGCAATGGCCAATCAGAGTCTTCCGTCCTATCAGCAATGACAACTGATCCAATGCGCAAGTTTTAAACCATCTGAATGCCCAGATGCTTGCTTTATGTTCTTGCTCTGTTCATGCAGCACACGAAAATTAATACTGAAGAAATGTCACCTGACACTTGAAAAGAAGCTGTAGAACAAGAGCAAAAAGCACTTTGTAATGATTTTGGATTCTCACTTTGAATGTAGATGTTAAATACACTGCAAATGTACAACATGACAAAACAAAAACGATCCCGATCTAATAAAGGCACAGACGTGGTTAAATAATTGATTTATTATGCTGATCAGACAGCTTTGTTTTTAAAGAGAGCATTCGCGAGAGTGTAGAACATTGTGCGGAGCGTCATTGAGCTCACGTCGAAAAACAGATCTCAAACAGTGTAAACCTGCAGTCATTGTAATGGGAAAGTTTGTCACGTTGCTTGATTTCTGTATACAATATATTAAAAATCTAATAACAGTTTTGTTTGTCATGTTAATAAGTAGGACAATATGAATTTGATTTATACAAAATAGCAATAAAGTAATTCAGCTTAACTGTTCTAAATTTGTTTTGGAGGTGTAGCCAACATAAAGAATATGGCATGAATAGTATATTTCAGGAATCACCATCATTGCATCATCTGATCTAATAAAACCCATTTGCCACGTAGCAGGTATTGCTTGATAAACATTTACACAAATTGCACAAACTCGGTTCACAAATGACTTTTTAACTTACTAAACGCAAACACTGATGACAAAAATGATCTAACGATGATCTTACATGAACAAGATAAGAGAGCGTGTGAGCTCGGGGGGCGAGCGTGTGAGCTCGGGGGGCGAGCGCTCGAGCTCGACGAAGCGAGCGCGTGAGCTCGACGAATCGAGCGCGTGAGCTCGACGAAGCGAGCGCGTGAGCTCGACGAAGCGAGCGCGTGAGCTTGGGGAGCGAGCCTGTGAGCTCGGGGGGCGAGCGTGTGAGCTCGGGGAGCGAGCGTGTGAGCTCGACGAAGTGAGCGTGTGAGCTTGGGGGGCGAGCGTGTGAGCTCGACGAAGCGAGCGTGTGAGCGCGGGGAGCGAGCGTGTGAGCGCGGGGAGCGAGGTTTGTGACAGTACTCCCCCCTCTGCTACGGACGGCTCCGGACGGCCGCGCTCGGTTGCGAGGTGCGCGACCTCTGGGAAGCGGTGCAGGACGATCGGGATGCTGGCGATCCCAACAAAAAAAAACCCCAGAACAGAAAACCCACAAAACACAACGACAAAATTGAGGGCAGTCCAAGGGGCACAGAGGGCAGGCAGGAAGGCAAGGTCAGGGGGGACATAGCGGACAGGCGGGTGGTCGGGAGATCTAGGGGGTAGCCATAGGGCTGAGACTGGTTCAGGGGGTCTGGAAGGCGACTGGAGGACAGGGATTGGGTCAGGAGGCCAGGGATGAGGCAACAGGGACGGGACAGGGTCAGGAGGCCAGGGAAGAGGCCACAGGACAGGAAGAGGGTCAGGAGGCCCGGGAGGAGGAACGGTTACTGGGGAAGCTGGCAGAACCCAGTGAGGAAGGGTTCCCGGGGGTGGAGCCGTGAAAGGCGGGGCCGTGGAGGACTTGGGAGATGGAGCCTTGGATGGCGGAGCCGTGAGAGACTCGGCAGGCGGGGCACTGAGAGACTGAGGAGGCGGCGCCATAGGGAGCCCAAGAGACAGGGCAGAGGGAGGTGGTGCCGCCGGAGGCTCTAGAGGCGGAGACCTGGAAGGCTCTGGCGGCGGAGCCGACGGAGGCGGCACCGTAGGCGGCTCTAGAGGCGGGGGTCTGGAAGGCTCAGGAGGTGGAGCCAATGACGGTGGCGCCGTGGGAGGCTCTAGAGGCTCAGGAGGTGGCACCGTAGGAGGCTCTAGAGGCGGGGGCCTGGAAGGCTCAGGAGGTGGAGCCAATGACGGTGGCGCCGTGGGAGTCTCTAGAGGCGGAGGCCTGGAAGGCTCTGGAGGTGGAGCCGAAGGAGGCTTTAGGGGCGAAGACCTGGAAGGCTCTGGAGGCGGAGCCAAGGGAGGTGGCGCCGTGGGAGGTTTCTGAGGCGAAGACCCGGCGGGCTCTGTCGTCTCGGGGGGTAGAGCCGTAGGAGGCTCAGGAGGTGGAGCCGTAGGAGGCCCGAGAGGTGGAGCCGTAGGAGGCTCGAGAGGCGGAGCCATAGGAGGCTCAAGAGGTGGAGCCGTAGGAGGCTCTGGAGGGGGAGCCGTAGGAGGCCCAGGAGGCAGAGCCGTAGGAGGCTCGACAGGCAGAGCCATAGGAGGCTCGAGAGGCGGAGCCCTAGAAAGCTCTGGAGTCTCAGGGAGCAGAGCCGTGGGAGGCTCGGGAGGTGGAGCCGTAGGAGGCTCTGGAGGGGGAGCCGCAGGAGGCTCGGGAGGCAGAGACGTAGGAGGCTTGGGGAGAAAGGCAGTGGAAGACTCGAGAGGCTTGACAGGGGGAGCCCTGGGAGGCTCGAGAGACTGGAGAGGTGAAGCCCTGGGAGGCGGAGCCCTGAGAGGCTCGAGAGGAGGGGGAGCCCTGGAAGACTCGAGAGATGAAGCCCTGAGAGGCTCGAGAGGAGGAGGAGCCCTGGAAGTCTCGAGAGACGAAGCCCTGAGAGGCTTGAGAGGGGGAGGAGCCCTGGAAGACTCGAGAGACAAAGCCCTGAGAGGCTTGAGGGGAGGAGGAGCCCTGAAAGACTCGAGAGACGAAGCCCTGAGAGGCTTGAGGGGAGGAGGAGCCCTGGGAGGCTCGAGAGGAGGAGCCCTGGGAGGCTCGAGAGGCGGGGCCCTGGAGGATTCTGAGGGGCGAGCAGAGGCTGGCCGAGCCGTGGAAGACTCTGAGGGCCGAGCAGAGCCCAACCGAGCCGTGGAAGACTCTGAGGGCGAAACAGGGGCCGGCAGAGTCGTGGAAGACTCTGAGGGCGGAACAGGGGCCGGCAGAGCCGTGAAAGCCTCTGAGGGCGGAGCAGAGGCCGGCAGAGCCGTGGAAGACTCTGAGGGTGGAGCAGAGGCCGGTAGAGCCGTGAAAGACTCTGAGGGAACCTCTGCGGTCTTGAGCACAAGATGAGACTGGGGAGAAGGGGCCCTCTTCCTTCTCTTACTCCTTCGGCCAACAGGAAACGTGGCCATGGGGACGGTCGAGGCTACAGGCGCTGGCTCTGGGACGGTTGAGGCCACAGGCGCTGGCTCGCCGACCGTGGCAGGCATCGGCGCCGGCTCGCTGGCCATGGCAGGCATAGGCGTGGGCTCGCTGGCCGTGGCAGGCATGGGTGCTGGCTCGCTGGCCGTGGCAGGCTTCAAGGCTGGGGCCGTGGCGTGGAACTCTGGTTCAGAGTCTGCTTCCCCCACAGTAAATGAGGAACCAGCGAACAGTAGGGCGAGGTCAATAAACTGAGCCAGGTCGAGGGAGCAGCGACCACCAGGCATAAATGATGAGGTTGACTCATTCAGTCCACATTGAAAAATGTCCTTTAGAGCCACCTCATCGAAGTTCACCTGGTTAGCCAGGGCACAAAAATCAACCAAGTAGGCCTCCAAGGGTTGACTCCCCTGACACAAAACCAAGAGTCGGGCCGCTGGCTCCATAATGTTAAGGGCAAGGTTATGGGTTCTACAACCGCTGCCCTGCATAAACAACCCTTGGCAAGCGCCCGAAGAGCCATCAAACCTCTCAGGGGGTTGAAGGCTTACGGCGCTCGGGGATGTGTTGGGAGCATAAACGGGCTCAGGGACAGACACAGGTGGAACAGGGTGAAATAAATCAAAAATCGCACGTACCTGCTGTCCCTGGGCCGTGAGCGCTCGGTCATGTCTCCCAACGGTAGATCCTTTTGCAGAGTGTGCTGTGAAAATCCGCTCTAGTGAGCTGCGAAAATCCTCCGCGGGATGCATTGTGACTGTCTTCGGTGGGGGTTGGTTATTCTGTCACACGCACAAGAAGAGACAGTCACAATGTCGAATAAAAACAGCTTTATTCGAAAAAACAGGCAACAGTACAAAAAGGGCAAATCCAGTGAAGAGTCGTCAAGGGGGAGCGTGAGGTCGAAGCCGGGGAATCAGAATATAACAAAGGGCACTAGCGAGAGGAAAAGACAAGGGAAACTGGGGAACACTAGCGCTGGCAAAGCGAAGGGGTACACTAAACTATAACCAACAAGAGTGAGACGAAAGGGTTGTGATATTTATAGGGGAAAAAACGAGCGGTGCAGGTGAAACGAATAACCTAGTGATAGAGTACAGGTGAAATTAATAACTGGTGATTGGGAGCGAGCGTGTGAGCTCGGGGAGCGAGGTTCGTGACATTATGTTGTCTAGGGGTGATCATTTTAAAACATAAAGGGACACTGAAGCACAGGTTATAAATTCAATAATTTATTGGAATCAGATATATTTGGAGATTGGTGTTTTAAATCAAGCGTCTTCAGGAATAGCCACAAAAATATGAAGCAAAACATTTTCAAATCAGCAGAGACCTAAAAGAAACAAACTACAGGATGTTGACTTGCAGTTATATTCTGTATTTCCACTTTAGATGCCGCTACAACGAAACCTGTGCGGGCTCTTGAGTATTTTCATGTGTCTCTTCCAAACATTGCTATGTTCTTGGCTTTTGTATTCTGGGGTGTTACTGAAGGTGAGTGTTTCAGTGGTAATAATTATATCCCTAAATAAAATCAATATGTGATTAGAAAACCATCATCATTGTAACAGTTTTAGCTGAATTAAATCTAATAGAACTGGCAGTTCAGATGTGCTCACTATTTACCACTGCCTAAAGTTGTGTTCATTTATTGTGTCATGATCAAAGTCAGGTTATCTTAATATATGACATATATGAACTCATTATTTTGTTTAAAAATATATTTGTTTCAGGATCTTTCTATGAGACTATCTGCTGATGTTGATTAGTTTTGCTCCATATTTAAAGGACATATCAGGTTTGAGTTTTATTTTACATTTTTAATTTAAGATGTCAGAGAAGCTCAGCAAATGAATAAAACATATTGATAGTGCTTTTAAATGTTACCATTACTGCTGTGCTTTAATTCTTAACATGATATTTTGATATTATCATTCATTTGAGCCATCCATTTCTTTCTACAGATGCCATTCTTCACATTAAATTTGCCATTTTTGAGTTAGTTTATTATTCAGGTTGGTAAATCCAAATATTGCACCACACTGATAATGTTTATTTTCATGGTGATATTAATACATATTAATTGCTGAACCAAAACAGATGTTTGTAAATGTTTTAAATATTTAGCAAAATTGAATAATTGTTTATTTATTTTTATAAATAATGACTGAAGCGCAATCATTAATACATGTAGATTTGAAATTGGTCATTTTTCTGTGCCAGTTCTTTTTAGACGTTTTTGGGAATATCTTGTACATTATTCATGGGTTGACAGATCTCTGGCAATAGTCACGTGTGGATTAAGTATGCTGCTCTTTTTCATCTACATCATTTCTCGTAAGTATCGCTTTGTGATTCTGATTTCCATTTGTTATTCTGTTTTAGTGCTGTACTGAGGAACTGTTTTTTTCTTTTCTTTTTTAATTTCACATTATTTTAATACAATTAAGAAAAAAAACAGAATAATTATTGATATGGACATTTATTGATTTGAAAAAAATAGGCTTGATGAAAAGACGGGATCTGGATATCGGGATATCTCATGGAGAGATGTGTGAATGGATATGGGATAAATTAACAGATGTAGCTGTATTCACCTTTCATATAACCTCTTCAATACATTTCATCCTCATGTTCTACATTTTTGGAGTTCCCCAAAATGGTTAGTGACCCTTTATCACATCTAGTACTTTTCTAAAAAATAAAAATTAAAATGTTCTCAAATGGAAACAGCTGTAATGGTGGCATTTAATCATTTAGAGGAGAGGTGTATTAATGCCATTGAATATAGAACTGGATTGCTGATGACATCATTTCAATGTTGCCACCACACCACCATC